>NW_016157121.1:374678-426054 GCF_001687245.7 Rhagoletis zephyria | reverse complement strand
GTCCATTCTTTTCTTCATTTACATATTCACCCCCACCATTGTTATTAGGTTAGGTATTTAAATTTTCCTTCCTCTTTGTCTTTATATCTAGGTTTCTTTACTTTTATTTAAATTTCTGTATTTATCACTTTCTTCTTCTCCATACTCAACTTTACCTTCTTCCTTGTTTGAGTCTAATCTATTCATGTACATACATACATACATTTTATTCCTGAACTGCTGCTTAGTACGTTTCTTTAATTCGGTTATGGTTATGTTATGTTATGCCAAGTACTAAGCTAAACTCCCCTCCACTTAACCCATTCCAACTAATGTTATTTTAGCTCATTCAACTTACATAAACTATCCTTAATTTTATCGGTTGAATTTCAACCGCTGGGCGAACACTAGTATACATAAAAGAGTAAAGGTGAAGGGGAATATGTTGATGAAGAAAATGATAAACATAAAAGTAAAAACAAAGATGAGGATAAGGATACCGATAAAAGTAAAGACGAAGATAGGGGAAGAAAGATTAAAATAAAGGTAACTAAAGATATTTATCGATTTTGTTTTTGTTATCGATATTTATCGATTTTGTTTTTGTTATCGATATTTATCGATTTTCTAATAGATTTTGCTACCAATGGTATTATCGATGTTGCTATTGAAATTTTTATCGAATTTGTCATCGATTTTGTTATCGATATTTCTATCGGTTTTGCTATCGATATTTTGTTGGACGTTATTATCGATTTTGTTATCAATATTTTGTTGGACGTTATTATCGATTTTGTTATCGATAGAGTATAAATATAAAAATGAAGATAATGGAAAAACAACATAACATAAATGTAATTAAAAGGAACAGGGGTAGACGTAGAGGGATGTAGATAGAAAAAAGAGAAAAAATATAACCTAAAGCAAAAGCAGATGTGTGTATGTATACATTGGTTATGAGACAAAATAGATAAGTAATGTAAGTTTCACTTCTCCAGTGTGGCCCAGGCGCACTTCCTTTGTTTTAGAAAAGAGTTGCCACCTGTTGAACGATTAAATTATAATTATTCAAAAATCAATGCCACCATATCCGCACCGTTCGTTCGATTTTACAAAATGAGGTGTCAAATTAAAAGGTTTTACTTTTTTGAAAAAAGTTGCCACCTTTTAAAAAATTAAATTCAAATTAATAAAAAAAAATCAATTATTACGAAATGGGTATCAACCGAAATGATTTTGAAAACCTTTGTTTCCTATCTGAACTATAGGAGGGTTGCCACCTGTTCAAAAAATCATATTAGGTAAGAAAAATATGTATCACCATATGGGTACCAAACGAAAGGGGTTTCAGAAAGGAGTAGTTATATAAAACATCAAAACATGGATGTCAAACGAAGGAGTTAGTTTGAATGCTAAGGATATTTTTGAGATGTTGGAAGAGGGTTGCCCCCTGTTTAAAAAGTTAAATTAAAATTATTTAATAAGTTTAATGAATTATTAAAAGATGGGTATCAATCGAAGGGCGTTTGAAAAACGTTTGTTTCTAAACTGCACTTAGCGTGGTTGCCATATGTTTAAAAAATCATATTCCACTAATTCATCAGTTAATTAAAACATGTATCGCAATGCCTGGCGAAGGATAGTTAACAAGGATTAAGCTTGAAAATACTTTTGAAGATGGCTGCCAATTGTTTGAAAGGTCTTACTCAACTAACTAATACAAAAAGTATATGAAATATAAAAACACCGTCAAACGAAAGAATGTTAAGAAATCTTTAGTTTGACCATTTGGAATATTTATAAAGGGTTGCCATGTGTATAGAAAGATACATTCAAATTATACATTTATTTAGGAGGGTTGCCATTTGCTCGAACAATCAAATTCAAACTAGTTATTGAATTATATTGAAATGCATGTATATCACAATGCGAGACGAAGGAGATTTCAGAAGATTTTAGTTTGGGAATACTTCGGAAAAGGAATTTAAAATGAGAGGTCAAATTAAAGACCTTACCTGTAGATGTGTGGTAAAGTTTCTATTTTTTTTTAATTACGAACTTTTTTCATCGGTATAGGGTGATTTGAAATTTGATGAAATTAAAAACATGCACTATACCAGACTGCTCTTCACTGGCACTCGTATCTCTTATAACTCTGACTAACATTTGGAATATTTTTTAAGTTTTTGAATTTAAGCTTTGGGCATTTTAACGCCATGCGGGTTCACTAGTAATAATAATTTGGTAAAGCATTCACCACGACCAAAAGTACCGTAGTAGCTTTCATTATTCAGTCCATGATTTTTAAAGCCAACTGTATATTTTTAAAGAAAACTTGCGGTCAATTTAAAGATTAAATTTTTTTATTTGTACAAAACGACATTATCATTTCCCAATACCAGGCGCTCATACATATGAACCCTGACAGCATTTTCTATAGCAGAAGTTACTAATTCGATCCTGTTCCACCAATTCGATTCGATTCGAACTGTTCCACCAAGACGTCACGTCTTTATGATACGAAAGCGATACTGCAATTAGGAACTATTTCGATAAGAATAATAGTAACTTGTGCGATAAAGTCGGAAGTCTTATTTAGTCAGATTTTCAAAACTTCAAAGAGTAAAAATCGTTCGAGCACCTGTTAAAAAGATAGAAAAGCTAGAGAAATGTTTTTTTGATTTTGTGAAATGAGTTACTATGGCATTGATAACTTCCAATAGTGACGAAGAAACGACATCGTGGCGATAGGCGATAAAATTCTCTTCGAATTGCTGGCAGGGAAGTAACAAGTTTTCTATACACATACAAAAGTTTGTGTTTAAAACTTTTTAATTCGTTTGTAGAAGCCTTTGAAATTCACAAAGTAGAATTTGGGAAATTTGAAAATTTATGCACACAATTTTGTGCGTAGAAAAGGAAAACTTTTTACTTCACATATGGCAGTTTCCTGCGTTACGGGCGTTCCATTTGGATACACTTTTTTCAATATAAAAACTATGGTAGGCTCTGAGTGAACGCACAAAAAAAAATCTGGCAAAATTCTTTTTTAATTTCACTTTTATTTCAACATATTTTGATTAAAAGAAAAATACTGATAAAAGTAAAATTTTTCACAAAAACAGGGTTGAAATTTTGAAATTCCTGCCCTATTTAATATAAATCAATTCTTATTTTTGAAAAATTATATGTTAACGGCAAATTTTTTTAGCTTAAAAAAATAAAATAGATTAAAGGGACATTTTCCATTCCTATTCGTCCTTGTGAACCCAAAAAAAATAATTTCATTTGGTACTCAAACTTTTGTTTTACATTGTACTGAATTTTTTTAAATAAATTTTGGAGTTAACCATATCTTTGAAATTATAACGAGCCGTAACCGCCAAAATAACGTAGATAAAAGACATCATAAAGTGCATCTAGATGCTCTAGGAATATTTCTGCATCAAAATAAAATTTTTTGAAAAAAATGTCGCTAACGCTTTTTAAAAAAATCATGACGTCTGAGAAATGCCCATTTATATGCAGTTAATTGTATGTAATATTAAGTGGACTTAAAAAACTGTAAACTTTGAATAAACAAAAGGAATATAGACAAAACTGGCCCAATTAAGGCGTTTCTTTTATTTCTGCCTACTAGTATTATGAACTTCTTTCAACCAGAAAATAAAATTCTTAACTTAATATTTTTTGCATCGAGCTTTTTTCGACATACTTTAAATTACTTTATCAGATATGTGCACACTAAAGTATTATTAAATGCATATAAATTTAATTACCAACTTTCGTTTTGTTACTTATGAAATAATTTTCACTTTAAATAAAAAAGTACGTTCCAAACCCATTTACTTATTATTTATTATATGTACGGTGACCATAAATATGGATTCAAAATGAAGGACAATTTTTCAAAAATATGCCTACATATATTTACATAGTATAAAAATATTAAAAGAGTATCTATGATTCTAAATTCTTAATACATTTTAAACTTTAAAAATGAATCACGTTTTCTTCATCGATATTAATATTCTTTACATGAATATTTATCAAAGTATAGTAAAACATATTATAATTACAATAGCTTACACGAAAAGTGAAAATCTTTAAAAGATTATTTTATAGGCAAATGTTGAGTCGTTCAAAACGAAAACCATACCCTTCTTTTTTTTGGTTTGGTACTTTTCGAAATTATTTGTCAAAAATCGACGTCATGTCATGAATCGACGTAAACGACGAGTTACAAAGTGCCCTTTACAAAAATATATAATTTGTGCAGGTTGCGCTCCATAGCATCTACATTCCTAATCCGATTTTTGTTATCTTTGGCTCAAAAGTTTACTGTAATGATATATCTCCTTTATCGAATTTTTAAAATAATGAAAAAAAATAATCAAATGAAACTGCGTATTTGATTGAAAATCTCACTTTTTTCGACTTTGAAGACAAAATGCAAATGGTCGCCTGTAGCACTAATAATTTTCATTGAAGTCGCCACAAGTTATATATTTTGGGAAGAGGCACATCAATACCCTTCGAGCTGTAAGTCGCTTACGTTGATTTGGAGATTTTTTCATGAGATATTGAAGAAAAGCTACGAAAAGTACCAAAAAACACTTTTTTGAAAAAATCCATCCATTGTCCGATAATTTTAAAATAACGAATAAAATGCCGGACAAATGCAGGACACTTGGAAAAAATCAGTACATTTTCAGGTTTTTCAGGTTTGAAAAACTACGCAGGACCGACCTTCGAAAAACAGTACGGTCCTGCAAAAAACAGAACGGATGGTCACCGTAATTATATGGTAGGAGAGCTTCTCTAAATATATTGATGCAATTTTTTCATGTTAGGTCGTTGAAAATTAATAAATATCTAAAACCTGGGACTGATCCCGGGATCCCAAGATTGATTTATCGACATCCCGAAAATCCCGGGATCGTAAAAATCGAAAAAATTAACATCCCTAGTTGACACTTTCCAGGAAATACCTATATTCAAAAGTAGATTGAAAAAATTGAATTACGAAACATTCACTTTTAACACTAAATAAGCACTCAGACGAATGCAGCTTTTGCCATATATGCACATTCACTTATTACCAATCAATCGATATAAATATTTTAAAGTTTAAAATAATATTTAAAATTTTAAATCACACTGAAAAATACAAAAGGTTGAATTTTATTAAATAAACTTAAAAATTTGAAAATATCTACCAGCATGGCGCAGAAGTCGAGATATTTGAAAACCCGTATTTATGGTTGAATTCAGTTCAAATTTTGATTATGTATTATGACTTATGTGCATGGAAGTAAATAACTCCACAAAAAGTTTAGCCGGTAGGTGACGCGGAGGTCGATATATGTATATACATATATGTATTTGGAAACCATTCACTCCTTATTCCAGCCCCAAATTTAGGGCTTCATGATATCCTAATAAATTATTCGTTCATTTCCATTAAATTTACTAAAATAAAAAAAGCTTAACAATCTTTGATATATAGCAAAGTGAAAAGCGAATGGTTATCGATTTTTTGAACTTGCTCAAATTCGCCCCAAGGCGAATGTATATAAGGTGGTATCGATTCAACAAATACAACAATTACTTGCATTTTCTTTTTGCTTTTAGCGGGCCATTGTCAAATTTCAGCTATTCTTCCCCGAAGGAATAAGGGCGACAGAAAATAGAAAAAAATTACGTTTTCACTTACTCACTAGCGAAATACAAAATTTTGACAATCACACGCTACTCACAGCTGGTGAAACAACACCACCTTATATAAATTCGCCTTGATTCGCCCCCTATTTCAACCCTTACAATAAAAAAAATTATATTCGTTTTATTTTCCCTTTAATCGACTATATTCCTTCTTAAATTTTTGAAGTTTCTCTTGTAGTATTTCCCATATTTTATGAAAAGGAGATTTACGCCTAAAATATATTTAAGGAAACGCCCTTTTAAAGCACGCCCTATCTGAGAAGTTGGTTCAAAAATGCCCTATCTATCCTCCAAGGTCTCCAGTGTACAAATTTGATGTGGCTAAGAAATACGTTGATTTTTTGTATTTTTTTGCCGACGGTGCTAGTAATCTTTCTCCATGCAATGTATGAGTGAATTTTTTTATAAGAAAGAAATGGGGCATTTTTTCAGCGAAATCAACGATTTTCCCCTATTTTCAGGAGGCTTCCTTGAGAAGCCATGTAGTCGGAGGAGTACGAGAGGTTTGCCATTGAATTCTTTGGTCTTTGCTTTCTCAAGTTGGAAAAGTGAAAGGTGCCAAGCCCCTTCATTTTTTGTACCCACCTCAAATTGAATATTTTTTTGTTTAATTTTAGAGATTTTCTATGGCTAATCGTAGATCAATATGTATCAATTGAGGAAAAATTAAAAAATTTTTTGAATAGATTCACTGATCGAATCGGAACTAAAAAACGAATCAGAAGGGCTTGATTAATCGATTTTCGATTTAAAAACATCATATCTAGTCGCGAAAAGTATAGCACGAAGAAACCCACAAAGCCCAATAAAATTAAAGAAGATATTCGAAAAAAACTTAAAGTTTTTAAAAAGTCACAAAATTCCAAAAATCCTTCAATATTTTGAAGAGTTTCAAAAAATCTCGAAAACTAAGATGAAATCTCTAAAATAAAAAAAATTACCTGTTTGAGTTACCGATTATTCGTTCTTTTCCTGAACCGTTTAGTATTTAGAATGAAGTATGTATTTGTGAAATAGACCCGAAATCACGAAAGATCCCGAAAAAATATAGCACGAAGAAACTCGAAAAAGTCTTTTAAATGTAAAGAAAAGTTCCAAAAGATATTAAAAAAGTCTAAAAAATTCTGAGAAAATATAGCAAAGTTCCGAAAAATCTCTAAATTCTTAAAAAAGTTCCAAAAATAAAGCACGAAGGACACTGATAAAAAATCCGAAAATCCGTAGAAAATCTTGAAAAGTTTCGAAAAATCTCGAAAATCACCAAGCCTTTCAACATACATATTTTCAATCATTAATTTAAAAACAACAAGAGCAGCGCTGTCTTCGGCTATGCCGAAGGCTTCATACCTTTCATGAGCATCTGAAAATTTTACTTTAACAGATTACTGCATTTGAATAAATTTATATATTCACAGGAGGCATAGAGATACATATATAAAAAATCATATCTAAGGTTGGAAGATATACCTTATATAGCACTAATCTAAGTGATTTTCACTGCAGTGTGATCGGTACATAAACCAGTAACACAATTTAATAGGTTTAGCTTCCTACATAAAGGAGATACATATATCGCAAAAACTGGTATCTGAACAATCGGTGGTCCAAGAGATTAAGATTATACAGCATAGATTTTGACGATTTTCTCAGTAGACTTTGTATTGTTATTTAAAAAATAGCTTACGAAATTTATCGGTTTTAGCCGTCCAAATAAGGGAGTTTCACAGTAAAACCCCATATCTGAACAATCAGTTGTATGAGGGCAATAAACAGGTTATAGAGAACCGATATTTGTTAATTTTACTGTAATCCTTCCGTTGATAATGAGTGAAAATAGTGCGAAATTTAATGTTTCGAGCTACATAGATGGAGTAGTTATAACAAAAAATCGCATATCTGAACAATCAGTTGTATGGTGGATATAGGTTGTAGCGACCCGATCTTCGCCATTTTCACCGGAAGTATTCTTTTGATAATAAGTGACAACAGTGCAAAGTTTCATGCGCCTAGCTACTTAAATGGAGGAGTTATAACGAAAAATCTTATATCTGAACAATCAGTTGTATGAGAGCTATTGGTTATAGTGACCCGATCTTTGTAATTTTCACTCTAAGTTTTCTGTTGATAATAGGTGGAAGTATTGCAATACGGAAATGAAAGCAATTCTCCATAAGCCGTATATTCATCACTGAAACAAAATGAAAACAAATTTTTTCTCTTATTTTTTTATGAATAAAGTATGATAAAGTTCTATGGGGAAAGCTGTTGAATAATACTTTTACTATGGTGAGACAGTTTTGCCAATCTGCTGTGTGAAATGAAATATTTTTTGACAGCAGTAAATTTTTGATAACCGCAGATTTATGCGGAATAAAATATTACAAATTGAAGTGAAATTAATATTTTAAGAAAACATCTACCATCGGTGATTGCAATTCATCAATTTAAGCTTTTATTTAACGAAAAATTACACACATCAACAATCTTTGCGATTGTCAAAATTTTCTATGCATTTGTCAAAAATTTCACTAGCCTCATGAGCTACTGAAATTTTATTCACCTCATAGTTGTCAAAAATTTACTCGCCGCGAACTTTGTTGCCGATTCACATACGCTCTAACAGGGGGAAAAAAAACGACTGTTGTGTTTTTTTATTTTTTTGTTAATTACTTTCTCAGAAAGTATAAGACCTATCGGAAACTGATGTACACATATACAGTATATTTTGCTTTGCTGCCTCTATGCTTAAGTGCACATTTAAGATACCTACCCCAAAATGCGCATCAGAGGCATTATTTTTAACATTCATAAGGAAACTGCTCCGATAGATGCATTTAGCAGACCTGCACATTGGCGATACCTGCCTTAAAAATTGTGCGACTAGTATCAATTATCAAAGAAAGTATTGCGTTTACCTGCACTGGCCCTACAATTACCTAATTTTACAACTTTTTATTTATTTTGTTCATCTCGCGGAACAACGAAAATGGCTATAAATTTATGTAGTTATATAGATAATTGGATACTATTCGGTAAAAATTTCGCTTGCAGTAATTTCTACGTGGTAAGTGCTTCTCTATTATTTGGTTTCCTAGGGATTTGGATACCTTCCTCATTGAAGTAGTAAAGAAAATTTGCTTAAGTGCCTTTTTCGGTTAAGTGCACAAGTTTTTCGTGCAAAGAAGGATGTGCAGCTAAGCAAAATATACTGTACAGCTAATGAAGAATTTCATTGGATTTGAATTCCGTATTTCACAATAAGTGAAATCACTTTTTTTTTTTTAAGCTGAATAACGGTAGATTGCAAATATCTCGAAAACGTATCCATAAAAAAATTAACTCGATTTTCGGAATGACCGAGCAATTCTTTATTGGACTTGGGCAGTGGCATCCATAGAACATTTTTGCTGTAAACCAGTGTTATTATTTCTTTTCCTGAACCGTTAAGTACTTAAAAGTCTGTTAAATACCTTTGTACTTAACCATTTAGCACTTTAGTACTAGGTACCCTCATAATTAAGGTTTTTAGTATTTAGTATTTGGCATCTTAACAACACTACAAACCTATTTACTTTACTATTTAGCAACTGCTAAATGTAAGTTTTTTCCCTTAAGTATTTAGACATCCCTAAATACTAATTACACAATTTAAAGGCTACGTTAGTTAGTTATGCCCATCACTGAATGTACTTAATTACGAGAAACTTCTAGGTACACACTTTTACATATTTAAGCATTTTACACTCCATTTTGTAGAGCACGTACATATCGCACACGATCTTCAAAAGTGTTATAATTCAAAATTTGGCACTTTTGAAATTTTGCACTAAAAATGTACACAATGCTTTTACTTACATTTCAGCAAAAGGTTGAGCAAATTTTTGTTATATTTTGTTGAAAATTAAATAGAAATAGTTTTTCGTATTTTGTGTCAAACGTGTAATTTTGAGTTGTATGTATGTATGTACATACATATGTAAGTACTCCTATCTTCGACTTTTTCAAGAGCCTTGGATCCCGAGAAGTGTAAGTTTTGAGATACATAAATTCGAAACTAACCCTCGCGTCTTTAAAATTGCTGTAACTTAACACTTAATATGTATTTTAAAATTTTCTTAAACTTACCGATTCAAATTTAATTTTGTTATGTTGTTATGATTTCTTCTCCTTTTTATAATTTGAATTTGCCAAATTAGTTTGCCAATTTCCAATTTTCACTGCAATGCAATATTGCATTTATTTTTTCATGATTCCCTTATTTGTAATAAGAACTTTCTAGAAAGCACTTTGAATTTTCACATCTGTGCTTACGTAACACATCAACCGACCATTTATGCTACAAAACTATTCAATTCTGTTTAAGTGCGCAGCATGTCTTTCAGTCATTTTGATTTATATATGTACGTGTTTGTTTTTAATATACATATATTTTTAATTGAAAATTTTAAAACTTTGAAGGGAGTTATTTAAGAAAGTTATTTTTTTTTGCTTTGCACTATTTCTGTAGTATGTTTCAGTTTTTAATTAGCACGTCTAAGTACGTTGAACATCCGTCGCTGACTGACAGTTACAACGTTGAGATTTGAATTTAAACCCAGCAATTGCAGCAGCCGAGGAGATAGCAGCTGCAGCAGCCACATCCGTTCGCATCAGAGCTCAGGCATTAGAGAGCTGGTAGCTGAGCTCTAAAATACAAAGCAGCTAGTAGTTGTAATGCAATCATAGAGCGCGCGCTAATAGTACTCATTGGCAACTGCGTGCGGTTGAAAGGGCGCAATGTGAATTGATGGGACACTAGAACCAGGGATGCCGTTTGGATCTAAATAGATCCAATTGGATACATTTTTAGACGAATTTTTGCGGGATACTTATTTTTTCCGATCAGTATAAATGTGGATACTTTTTTAAATATGCCAAAAATTTTATATTTCCTATAAAGTTTTTTTCGTTCAAAAATCGATTTTCAGTAAAGATGGTAGAAAGCATTACGTTTTCTAAACGTATTAAGAATCGCTACTTAAGCGTGAAATTAAAGCATTTTATTTTTGTGAACGAAGCAATGAACATATGAAGAGATCTCACCAAAATATGTATAAACGCAATTGTGTTAATTAGCTTAAAAGGATGCTTTAAGCAAGATCTTAATATACATACATAGGTACATATCGTCGTTTAAAGTACAAAACCACGTATCAACAAAATGCAAAACCGCGTATCAAGATAATGCAAAACCGCGTATGTGACGTTGCATAAATTATTTTCTAGAGAGCAAAAACACTTATGTTTTAAAATGGTTCCATTTTTTATAGAGCTTTTCTGGCTAGTATATTTCAGGACGAATGGATAAGGATTGAGCCAAGAGCTTGTGTGAGCAAATCCAATTTTTGGTAGCAAATGTCAGTTATGCGGTTTTGCAGAATGACGATACACGGTTTTGTACTTTAAACGACGATATATATAAAGTAAATTATACTCTTTCTGTAGTAATCTCTTTCATATCACATATTTTCGTTTGTTAATTTAAAAAGAAAAAAGATTTCAATGTAGTTTAAAAAACTAAATTTGATTTATTTAAGGAAACTTGTATGAATTTTACTGAAAATACTTTAAATACACTCTAGAAAAATTTTGTTTATTTGCGCATATTAAGAGAGTTAACCAGTTTCCTCTTTTAATGTGTGCAAATTTGCACGCCGTGTAATAAATTTAATCATTGCCTGTTTACGTTTACATACCAAATTTTTCGCAAAAATCAAAATTACACATAAAATGTTTAAAATAAAGTAATGTTTATTATTAGTAGGAAATGTATTTGTAGTTTGAAAATTTTTGCAATTTAAATATATAGTATATATGTGTATTTATGTGTATATTTTAAAGATCTTAAGTTCAAGATTAAGTACTGAACATCTTATACGTATATTTATACAGATTCTTGTTGAAAAATAGATACTTTTCAGTAGTAGTTTTACATGCTCTTTTTAGAGGGTACATGCTATTTATTATACTTGCTTTGCAAAATACTTATGCACAAAAAATCTACTTTATAAATTGAAATTACAAATGTTTGATTTTATGTACATATATTCCAAGTCCTAAGGATGGATTATATTATGTCTTTTTCATGAAAATGTTTGGTTTTCTTACAAATTATGGGATGTATATGTAAAAAAAGAAAATTGGATACATTTGGATACATTTTTGGCTTGGTCAGTGATACATTTTCTTGAGACGGCGCGGCAACACTGACTAGAACTGCTGCAATTATTGCTGTTACTGGCGTTGTTGTCATTCAACATTGCTGAGATGGAAAATTCTTTTAATCTCTGAAATTTCATTGCACTTCCCTTTCGTTGTTTGTTTGGCTGTGTGTGTGTGTGTGTATGTTGGCTATTTGAGCGCTACGGAAAGCGAAAGTCAAACGCTCAGTGATGAACTACATTTTCGCTTGCGTTGACGAGAAAGGATTCGGCGCAGTAGTTTACTTATTAAGACTGCAGGTTTCGATAGTCAATGCATTTTGAGTTAGTAATCGCAAGTATAATTTTTCTATAATACTCGTATTCGTGCATACATACATAAATAGTTACGTAGAAGGAATATTATATACATACATATGTACCTATCTGTATTTTTTTAATTGCACATTTGGATACTTAAATATAAGTTGTCAAAGCGGATGTTTCTGGTATAAATATAAGAAATTTTTTGATTAAGCTAATTATATTTTCCTCCTATAATTATTATGAAATATCTCAATATATAAATAAATACATATGTATACCCTTCCATATGTTTTACTGCTGCGTCGCATTCACTTAACATAAATTCCTTAAGTACTTTGACATTGCCTAATCCTGTCGTCATTATTCTGTCTAGTGGCACTTAAGCAGGCTGCAGATTCACTGTTTTTATACCCGAGCGCACTTGTGCACAAGGGTATTATAACTTTGTTCACATAACGGTTGTTTGTAACAGGCGAAACGAATCGAGATAGATATAGACAAATGTATACATAAATGATCAGAATGAAAAGAGAAATCGATTAAGCGGTGACTGTCTGTCCGTCCGTCCGTCCGTCCGTCTGTGCACACGATAACTCGAGTAAAAATTGAGATATCTTAACGAAACTTGGTACGTGAACTTCTTTTGGGCGTGGGACGGATGGTATTGAAAATGGGCGAAATCGGATAATAACCACGCCTACCTCCCATATAACGGTAATTTTCAGAAAAACGAAAACTGCGATATTTTAGTAACTACTGAAGATAATTCACTCAAAATTGATATTTGCAATGAGTTTTAGACGAAAAATAAGAATATTACAAAATTTTGGCAAATGGGCGTAGCCACGCCCACTTATGGTTACATGTGTATATCTTGGTAACCGCTACACCAATTTCTTCCAAACTTGGCACAGTTGTTGGTCCTGGTACAGCATACCAACTGGCCGAAAATTTCTAAAATCGGACAATAACCACGCCCACATCCCATATAACGGTAATTTCGAGAAATACAAAATCTTCGATAAATCAGTAAATATTGAAGCTAATTTATTCAAAATTGATGATTGCAACAATTCTTTACCAAGAAATACGTTTATGACAAAATTTTGGAAAATGGGCGTAGCACCGCCCACTTGTGATCACATATATGTATCTCGCTAACCGTTCTAGCAATTTGTACCAAGCTCGGTATGGTTATTGTGCTTGCCACATAAAAGCAAACCGTTGAAAATTGTTGAAATCGGACTAAAATTGAGGCCGCTTTTCATATAACGGTAAATTTCAGATATGCTTGAAATTTCAATATTTCGAAATTTAAGGACGCTAATTTACTTAAAATTTATACACCCCGGCTTATCATGTAGCGGTAGCTTTCGGAAAGGTGGAAAACATATATTTAATACTTGCGCCGGGTATTTAATGTTCGGCTCCGCCCGAACTTAGACTTTCTCACTTGTTGTTGTTGCTGCTGTGCTATGTATGCTGTTCTGCTGCTATTCTTGCAGTAGTCCTTTTTCTGAATATAGCAGCGTTGGTTGGTTGTTGTTGGTATTATTTTGTTTGTTTGATGCTTTCAATGTTAAACATGATTTGCTTCGGCATACATAAATTATCGATTGATCCTTAAAGTGCTGCTTCAAGCAGCGTATAATCGTTTTTTATAGTAAATTCACACATACACAAGTTCGCTCAGTTCGAAGAGCGAAGGCGAATTTGGTGCAAAGTCATCATTGACGTCCGTTTAAAATTAGCAAACAAGAAACAGCTGTAAGCGCCAAAGTAGCTGGGTAATAATGTATGTACTTAAATACATACATATGCATGTATACTAATACATTTAACCAACTACTTAGTACACGTGTACGAATATAGTACATTCACTACCATTTGCTCGGCGCATATACACTTAAAGCAGTACCCATGGAATATATCGAGCCCTAAATGCCAAAAAGATTTTTTTTTTCAAAATTTGATTTTTGATGCAGAAATACATCTACATATGTATGTAGATGGTCTAGAAACATATTTGTTTTAAAAAGAGAATTAAAAAAAAAAAATGTCGCTTACATCTTTTTGGCGGTTAGGGCTCGAAATGAAAGACGTTTTGAAAGTACGTTAGCCAAACTACATAGACGTATTTTTGAACAAGATAGAGGCGAAAGTCAATTCGAAGATCGCAGCTAGTTCCTGCGAAGACGAACACCAGTTATTTCGACGGCGAATAACACCGGATTACAGCAAAAATGTTCAATGGATGCGACTATCTTATTCCTATAGAGTTGCTCGCTCGCGATTCCGAAAATCTAGTTAATTTTTTATTCTGTGGATACGTTTTCGAGATAATTTTAAATTTACCGGTATTCGGCTTAAAACAAAAAGTGATTCCACTTAATGAGGTGTATCTTACGTATGTTGCCATACAACATTACAAGGTTATTCTAAGGGGCTCCTCAAAGCAACCAAGCCAGATGGTTATTAACATTGGTTTACATGTTACCCGATGATGGATGTTGTGTTTTTTTTTTTTAAATCGAAGTAACCCTCATTTCGTCATGTCAGAGGCCGAATGTGTTGGGGATGCTCTCTAAACCGTGGGATCAGTCATCAGCATCGCACGGTTCTATGACAGAGTGGAGAAAGAGAGGCACTCAGCCTCAGTAAATGAGGACGTCGAATTGGCGTGACTGTAGAAAACTTTGGATAATGAAGATCTTGCAAATAAACCTCCAACACTCTAAGGTTGCGTTCGCAAATATCTTTATCCAAGCAGCGAAACCAAGATCCTGCATCCTCTTCGGAGATTTGAAGCACTAATTTTACCTAATTAAGTGCAATGAAGACATTGTGAAGGTTAGCCTGGAGGGCGGCACTCGTATCCGCATATGTAGCACATGATGACGAGGAGAAACTACCTCCACTACTGAGTGAAATCATAGCTGAAGTGAGATGACGGAAATTCGACGATATTAATGGATATAATGCAAATTCGAGGCACTCGTTTCGGGAAAGCTCAAACATCGCGAGAGGTGAGTCACTTTGTAACTATAGTATATGTGAGGACTTATGTATACATATGTAATAGACAAAACGAACCTACCTTTATCACTGCGGCCAGGCATGAGGTCCTTAATCTTACCCTAGCCTCGTCTTCTGTAATTAGAGGGTTCTTGATGTTCACTCTTTCCATACATATATTCAGTTTTCTCTGGATGAAGATCGTTCTAAAAATTCCCTTTAGAAATTTTAGGAGAACAAATTGGGACCTGTAAAGCAAAAAAACTGCATGAACCACTCCCAAAGGCATAACAATGTAGGCGAATCCTCGCTAGAAATCGCGCAACCGTGGGATAATTGAGGGACGAAGAGGTTAGCTAGGCGATACGCGGAAAGGAATCGCTTAAGCTGCTCCTTGACAGTCATTTCCGAGCCAATTTTGCACAGTGTGAGCCTACCGGTGTTAGTACGGTCGACTGCCCTACATCTTCCGGTGAACGCCGACTACTCTGGGCGATTGAGTCTTTCAAGACTTTCAAGTCCCTTGGAGTGTGAGGGTTGTGTTTATCCCCAAAGCAGGAAAAGGCTCTCACTATCTCCGAGAAACTTCTGAACAATCAGCCTCTCTTCTTTCGTATTGAAAATTTAGTGTAAGATTGATTGACCTGCATATAGGAAACAGCATTCCTCGAGAGCGGTTCAGCCTCTCTCACCATGCCTATCTGAAGGGTAGATCTATGGAACCTGCGTTGTACACAATTGTTAAAGTCACAGAGCAGTCTCTGAAGAATGAAGATTTTGCAGTTGGTGACTTCCTTGATATCGAGTGGGCTTCCAATAATCTGTTATCTGAAGCAATAGTAAGAGCGATGATTAAGCTCGGAGTTGAGAACTACATAGCTACGCTCGTCTTCCGTATTCTGCCCGACAGAGCTATCACAGTGGAATGGGCCACGCCTCTGTCCAACGTAAAGTGAGCAGCGGCACACCACAGGGAGGCGTCCTATCAGCCTTTCTCTGGATAGTCGTGATAAACATTGTGGACAAAGTTCCGGCAATTCGCACAGCCATTAGACTCAAAAGCATTGGGTCAAACAAAGCGTACGGGCACTCGATAATTCACAAAAGGTTCGACTTCCTATCGGAAGAAATATATCGGAGTGTTCCGAGGCTGGCCTCAAACGGATCGTTTTCCACGCACATCCGTCCAAGGAGCGATAGGAGAAAAGGAGTAGAGGTCCAATAAAGTTTTTCAAGCTGGAAGCTAGACGAGAGAATTGGAGGTATCAAGAACTCTCAATAAGTCTTATGTTAAGACCTCTGGATCTCTGCAGTTCCTTTCAGGCAGAGGTGGCCGCTATAAAAGGGGCAGCCGATTGGATACGCACGAAATTGTTTGCCTACTATGAAAGCAAAGCAAAAATCAGGGTGCTGGGATCGTTAATGGTACGATCGAAACTGGTCGGGGAATGCCTGATCTCTCTCAACCGCCTCAGAATAGTTCCAAATCAAGCTGCTTTGAGTACACAGTAACATCACTGAATATTGTAGGGCTCATGAATTAGCTGGGCAGGGCACCCTCGAGGCCATCACCTCGGATAGGGAGAGTATAAGAGCTGCTTTGGGAACCTGCGTCCTGCTCCTGGACAGCTAAGCTCACAGTCGGCTCAGCGAGCGCTACGAAAAAATCCCGACATGCAAGCCGGCAAGATCCTTTGGTCGGTTGTTGACCATGGGCGGTGGTACTTTAGGAATCCACGCGGTAACACTTAATATCGTCACGGATCCCTGTTGCCACAGCTGCTTGAAAGACGAGGTCGAATAATCTCAACACTAATGTACTTCTTAGCTGCCCGACATTCGCCAGATTAGGCTTTAAACACCTCCGTGCGCATTTCATCAACAAGTTCTCCGGATTGAACATCAGCTGCCTGCGGTCCTTCCATTTGTATAACAGCATCAATATGCATGCCACAAATTTGAGGATAAGCTCGGCCAAACACTTAGTAAATGTGTAGGCGCCCAAATATTATTATTATTAACCTAAAAATAATTTTTATTTTCACTTTTACGAATATTGAGATGAATTTTAAATTCTTTAATAAGTGAATACATAAATTATGGAGCAGTTTTCTGCATGTTCATCAAAACACTTTAAGAATAAACTACAAACACCCACAGCAATTTCAATAAACCATCTCGTACTGCAGTTAGTTTTCCTCGTTTCAAACTTTTGTTTCATTTTACTTACTTTCCTTATTTCATTGTTCTTTATTCTAGCCATTTTATAAGCACTGATTGGTTTCAAAAGTGTGAAAAGGTTTGCCAGCAATTGGCTCGTTAAACATAAGTAACTGCACTAAATTCGAAAGTGGCCGCTAAGGACTTAGAAAGTGTTGCAAAAATAAAATGAAATCAAATAATATGAAACGTGGTGACAATTCGCTTGTCCTTGAAATTTAGAGAATGCGCAAAGTGATTTTATTATTTGGTGCATTGTTATGGGAATGGGAGCAGCGAATAGTGATTATTAGGCTGAAGGAGTACTTTTCCAAATATTCTAGAAATTTGAATTGTGGCCAGCTGATTAAGTTGCGTGACATTTCGAGCAGTTATAGCTACTTTTCTTTTGTCTATTTAATGTTTACAGTTTTTTTTATAAAAGTATAGTACTTTGCATAACCAGCTCCACATAAATCCACATTTCAAGCTTCGTACAAAAAATATACAAATTCAACAAACTTTAAAAAATTACACCCAAAAATTTTTAATTTGTTTTCCAGAATTTTAAAAAAAGATTAAGGTATGCAGTTTTATAGCCCATTAAATTCAAAACGCGTTGATTATTAATATTTTTTTTTGCCGACGGTGTTGAGCATTTTCTACCATAAAAGATATGCTCGACAATTACTTTTATATGGAAGGAAATGCCTAGCACGGTCAGCAAAAACAAAATATTAGAATTAAACGTGTCTGGAATTTACACTTTAACCTACTAAAATTGATCGCATCTAAATTATGGAAAAAAGTTTAAAATTTTACGGTATAATTGTTAAAGCTTGTTGAGTTTTTATAATCTTTGTACGATGTTTGAAATGTGGATTTATGTGGTGCTAGTTATATGATGTACATACTAGGCTTTTATAAAAAAATTATAAACATTAAACAAACAAGGAGAAAACAGCCAAAACTTATCAAAATGTCACTTAACTTAATCAGCTGACTACAAGTGTATTCACATTAGGGTGCTCCAAAAATAATAAAGTCGGCATTGTAATGCTCTCACCCCCTAGAATTGTTCTATATCAAAAAAAGTATACTCCTATTTTCTTATTTTGAAAAAATATTTAGAGGTCACTCAAAGCGCTCAAAGTTTTCCATGTATTTTGATATGGGAAAAATAAAATTCCGACTTTACTATTTCACATGCATTTTTGGACCACCTTAATGTGCATAGTAAATATTTCTTTACGAAATAAAAATTTAAATAAACGACTTGAAGTCGTTTTTTCTTTCGATACGGTTTTTTGAAACGGAAATAACCTGTTTTTCACAGTTCATTTTTTATTAATTTTCTTTATAATTCATGCAATAGAGGTTTAAACATTTAAAGCGAAGAAAAGCATCATTTTATTTAAACGCATAATGAAATTAGTTTTTTTCCGGAAATTTTTGTTCAAAAAAAGATAACGCACATTTTGACGATGGTCTCATGATCAAAAGATATTTTTGAAGTGGATAAGTTTGGATACACTTATAAACTCTTCCCGGGTACTCTAATGGTTAAGGGCACGCCGACACTGCTACCAAACTTGCGCCGACAAATCAGCTGCCGAGTAATCAGAAATCGGAACGGTAATTATTTGAATTGTTGTGCAATAATTGACCTTGGAAATTGTCGCATCTTGCAACCGGGAATACTCATTACACATTGCTCCACATTGACCTTGCCAATGAAATAGTTATATCTCATCATTAACATTTACATTTAATTGCATATATTTTTACGATAAATTGTGAATCACAAGGACATGTCGCATTAAGAATTCGCCTAAGCTTATTTGTTTTCAATAAATTGGAAAAAAAACTGCATTTACATTTTTACCTTGCTCAAATGGCCTCATAAAATTAAATTCCATATGTAAGTTTGTATGTATGTATGTATAGATAATGCGCTTGTTTGTAGCTTGGGGAAATATAACTAAAAAGTAGCATACTTGCAGGCGTTCGAGTGTATAAGCTGGTTTTTTTTTACCTTACTTTCGCGCGCGTTGCAGACTGACACTTACCAACGAACCAACCAACAACCGTGTCGATGGCGATGGCGCCAACAAATGCAACAACAACAGCAAAGCAACTATTAGACATCATCATCAGCATTATCGCTTGCTATATGAAAGTACCTCCGAACTGAATCCGAATGCAGCTACACTAGTCGGTGCACCCAACAGCTACTGCAGCGATATCATACCCTGTGGGGAAAATCTCTAGTTTTGAACTGGTACATTTCTAGTACATTTAGAACCACTACTAGTTCGCAATAAATCTCTTTTGGCGAATTTAACACAGCGATGTCATAGGAATTGGAAATTGTCCCCCGCTGCATTACCTTTTCTGTAGTTCAGAACCAGTCCTAAATTCGACTTATGGGATCTAGATCGCTTTGCACCCAATTTTCTATAGTTCAGAACCAATTGTAAACGAAAAAAGTAACAAGATGTTTTCTTTTTGGGTTACCATGGTAGCAATTTTTAATTATTTGCATAGAAATGCATATTCAATCTGAAATCAAATTTATTTGAATGAATGTAAATTAAATTGTGCATTTGAAATCACGTTTACATACCTTTGGCTGTAGCTGAAGGTCCCAAAATGTTAAGATGTTAACACAAATTTTAGTTTTGTATTACCAAACTATGAAAAAGCATCTGCGACGTGCAGACTGAAAACGAAAAACCCGCCAAGCAAAAATCTATTTAAAGTAAACAAGCCCCCCGCTGCATCCCTTTTTCAGTAGTTTCGAACTAGTTCAAAATTCGCCAGATGAGATCTAGTTTTTTCTGCATCCCTTTTTCTATAGTTTTGAAGTAGTTCTAAATTCGTCATTTTAGATATAGATTTCTAAAATTGTTTTTTAAAAGTACCACATATCGCTGCTTTTGAACTGGTGGCGATCTAGTTACTATCGAACTGGTTCGTTTTTGGCGATAAAGATCTAGTACGGAACTACAAATTTGGTTCATCAGTTCGGAGTTTCCCTACAGGGTTCATTTACACACACACACACACACACACACATACACTCGTGCCATATCCGCAAAATATGCAGTGCATGGCCAACATGCAACACAGCGCCATTTACGTCAAACACTTTTGTGGCAACTTTAAGACAACAAGTACCGCACTTAACCTCATCTTTTGAAATCAGTGCTTGAAAAAAAAGTGGAATGGGGATAAAATTATACATCAAAAAATAGAGAATTTTCGCAATAGCCAGGCGCTAGCTATGAAAAGAAACATTTTGAAGATATTTTTGTATAGTCATAAGCACTCAAGCAGCTGGCGACGCGCTTCCTCTTTTTCACTCCACACCCCCCTCAAGCGATACTGTTGTCCCGTCAGCCATCTTCATCTCAGCATTGCAGGCAACGGGGTTTCTTCGGCATTCAGCCTGCTTGAGTCCCTTTAACAATTTTCCACACTAATATTTTTGAACATTACCTTCGGCCGCTATACTTTTCCTTTTCAGCGTCATATTCTCGTATACATATGTATGTATGTATGTACACTTGTGGATACACTTTTCCTTTCTATTTTTAATTTAATATAAGCTTTTTGTGTATTTTCTATTTAATTTGCAAACTTTAGTTCTCACTTAAATGACTTTGAATAGGCGCGTCTGTCGGTAAGTGAGTGTTTTGCGCGCTGTTGCGGTTTCTAGATAATTCTGCTATGTGTATAGTTATTTCATTTTTCAATGTTTTAACTAAAAAATTGTATGTATAGTAAAGCACAGCAGCTTTGGCACCTCTACCGCCCTGTACTTCGAGCGGCAGTTTCTGTGTGAAACAAGTAGGGGGTGGCGATGGCAACGGCATTCATAGTCGATTGGGGGCAGCAAGCAACTTGTCTCCTTGACGCGGAATATTTCAAGTGCGAGATTATCACATCGTGTAATGCAGATAATTTAATAATTGAAGGAGGAAAAAAAAGAATATCTCTCAATTTTGAAAATGTTGTCGCCGTTGTTGCTGAAGTGAATAAGGTTTGCTGATTTGTGTGCTTTGATTTGTTGATGTTGTTGTCCATGATATAAATACGTATACAATCACGTACCTACGTATGATGCATATAAATATGTTCGACATTTTGTTTGTGTTTCTATGCGTGTGACGATAAATATAAACGGTGAAATATGTGAAAATGAGTGCACTTCTTGACTGGGTTGTTAATGTTAATAGTTAGTTTTCACTTAAAAATAATTTTACAAACTAATAAACTGGTGTTTATGGATATCTGGGCTTCCATCCATATTAGGGCGGCTCGAAAATTTAACTGTCCTCAAATCCTTTGGTAAAAGTGAAAATATATTGTATTAAGAGTGTAAAATATTAATAGTTTTTTTTAATTGCAAAAAATATAATTTATGCAATTAAATATGAAAACACTGAACTAATTGGACAAACACTGATTGGTTTACTTATTATTATTCATGCATTACAAAAATTGCAATTAAAAGAAGCTAAATATTTTTGATATTTTTAAATAATTTTGTTTTGATCTGGACGATTTAATCATATTATTATCATAAGTGAATAACAGTAAGTCTCGCCTTTAGTTTGGTAATTGTAATATGTAATTATTAATTGTCGAATTGGAATTATTATATGTCGAAAAAAAGAGATGCCTCTCTGTCTTTTTTCGACAAAAATTTCTCGTATATCACCGTGCGATGAAAACCAAAAAGTTTTAAAACACACGAAGAAATCAATATACTCACAAAACTAGGAGCCAAATATAGTATAACTGCGTTTTTAATTTTTCTCTGTGACGTCAGGATTTTTTTTAGAGGACTTGGAAATTTCTAGGTTATGATTAAATAAAAAAATTATTTAAAAGATCTGGTGCATTGGGCATCAATTAAAAGGAAAAATTCTGTAGAATAGAAAAAAAATTTAATTTTTTGGTTCACCAGGACGAATAAGTGTCGAAAATATCATTTTAAAACTTTATCCTTGAATATTCTTGGAAATTTCCAATATTTATTTTTGAAAAATATATATGTCAAGGACTAATATGTTAACTACCACATCCTCGAATTTCGTCCTTCTAACTTTATTAGTTTTAGATAAAACAAAATTTTACATACATAAATAGAGATACTGGAATCATTACACTGTACAGCAACCGGTTGGGTATTATACCAAACCATTTTTTTTAAGAGATTGAGTCATAGGTGAAAAAGTAATTTCTCCGTTTATCGAAGTTAGCCTCCGAAATCGAGATATCGTTTGTCGGCTTGGGCCGAGACCAAAAAGCCAGTTGCTTCTCTTCAGCGCGAATTTGCGCCAGTTAATTATACCGAGCGCAAACAGGTCCTTCTGCACTTCCTTCCATTGCGTTCGTGGGCGCCCTTGCTTTTGTTGTCCACCTATGGGTGCTGAGTCGAAGGATATTTTCACCGGAGCGTCGTCATCCATGCGTACAACATGTCCAAGCCAGCGCAATCGCTGTATTTTTATGCGCTTAACTATGTCCATGTCGTTAAAAAGCTCATATAGTTCGTCATTATATCTTCTACGATACCCGTCGTTCACGAAAACAGGGTTTTTGTGCAAACTTATATTACAGGTGCTATAAGGGGTCAAAGTCGGGTCTTCGAGAAATTAGAAACCTTATATTTCAAACGATTTTGAACTGATTTTTTAAATTGGTATCGTTGTAAACGTGATTAAACCTCCTTTCTTCTGATATGCACATATATGTATACTTGGTATGTAAAAATTTCAGCAAAAACATTTAAAAGAAAAAATACTTTTTTACAAATTAAAAACATTTTAAACTTAAAAGCTACTAACCGATTTAAAAAAAATTTATATCGTTTTAAACAAGGACGTGAACCGGATGAAAAATTTGTTTGGTTCGGTTCAGCGGTTCGAACCGTTTTTGCACTTTTGGATTGGTTCGTCAAAGCGGTTTTTTGGTCTTTGAACCGGGGTTTCGGTTCGGTTCAACGGTTCGAAAAACATAAAAATTACGCGCAAGTTTAAGTGTCAAGTGTCAAGTGCAACAACGCGCAAGGTTAAGGGTCAAGTGTCTGTCAAATGAGATGGGTTGCCTTTACATATGATATTGTCACATGATGGGTATTACCATGTTTACCAAAAAGAAAAAAAAGTGGGTACATTTATCTATTGAAAATTAGTTGAAACCAACCTTTCAATCTTTATAGAAAGTGGGTTGCTTTTCTTTTCGGACCAAACATTTGTGGAAAATTTCGGTTCGGTTAATGGTTCAGTTAATACTTATTCGTCCTGGTGCACCCAAAACTTAAATTTTTTTCTATTCTACAGAATATTTCCTTATAATTGATACCCATATTGTTAATCTGCAATGCATCGAATATTTTGAATAATTTGTTTGTTCAATCATATTGTAGAAACTTCAAAGTCCTTAAAACTATATATAATACTATATTTGGCCCCCAGTTTTGTGAATATATTGATTTTTTCGTGTGTAAAATTGACTGACGCACGGTGTATTGTACAAATAACTTCGAAATATAAGAAAAGCAATTACGGAAAAGTATGCCATGGATTGACTTGTTTCGTTGAAGTTGAATAGATATATATCTCCAATTGTAGAGTCCCAAGAGAATAGTGCATTTACCTATGACTCTTTGACATAATGGAATTAACTAAAATATTTACATATATCTAAAAATTTATTGCACGCCCCTACTTTCGTATAACGGTATATTTAGAAACCCTGAAAAATGTGCTTCTTCGGTGACTAATGAAACCATTCCGCTCCAGTTTTCACGAATACATAAATGGACTCAAAATGGGCGTTGCTCAACTAAATTTTGTTTGTATGTATGCGGTGGAAATGTGAAAATGCTTTTACTGTTCTAAATTTTCAAATCGCTAAAATGGAAACCCGAAAATGATGCTGTTTGAAAGAATCATGTTACTTTTTTCTTTGTATTGTCAATTACCTTATTTGACAAGTTGACCCCAGCCGACAGCTGTTTTCTCGCTAATAAAATTTGACGAAACACACTCGCTATCGAATGCCATGATCTCAAAATAAAATTTCGAATCGAGTTGCGTTCGATATCGAATGCTGCGATTCTCGCCCTGTTACATTTGAGTTGTTTTCGTATTTTGTTTTACTTCGTATTTGAAATTAAATTTTGCAATACAGATAAATGTGATGATGTAGAAATAAATAAAATAAAGTGAAGGCAAAGTTGAAGAAAAAGACGAAAATGAAAACAATGAGAATTACATTAGAAAAGGGTAACTGAAGGGATTGGAAAACTTATTGAAATTTTTCGATAGGAATCGCAATAAATTTGGTAATAAAAATATTATTTATAGAAAGTTATCAAGTTATCGAATCAGCGAAGTTTATAGCTATCGAAAATTTACCCAGTATCTAGCGTATCGAATTATTCAAATTGATCAATGTTTATTAAATTGTTGAAATTTATAGACACAAAAACTTAGTTGTCGAAATCTACGGATAGTTATCGAGCTATAAAACTTTATGGGATTATCGAAATTTGTAAAATTAATGAAATTTATTAAGTTCAATTACCATTATTTATAGAGTCAACGAAATTTATAGAGCTATCGTAATGCATCGAGTTCTTTGAATTATGCAGTTATCGATTTTTATTTGCTCACTGATATTTTTCGATTTAACGAATCGATGTTTTTGGAATTTTCAAAATATATTGAGCTATCAAAATTTCAAGGGCTATATAAGTTTATCAGGTTATCACTACTTATCGAAATTTATAGTGTTATCAGAGTGTAGCGAGTTATCGAAATATCCAAGTTAACCAAGTTATCGGAATTTATAGAGGTATCCAAAGTTTATCGAGTTACCGATTTATATCGAGATATATAGTGCTTCTCATAAAAATAGAAAAGCCGTTCGGGGTCGGCGTAAAACTGTAGGTCCCTCCCCTTTATGTGACAACATCAAGACGCCCACCACAAAGCGGAGGAGAAGCTCGGCCAAACACTAACATATGTGTAATCGCCGTTCTATTATTATTATTATACGTTGATGAGTTATCGAAATTTTTAGAGCCCTCGAAATGCAAAATTATCGCAATTTATCAAAACTAGTCAAGTTATCGAATTGTTTCAGTTATCGCACTTTAGTGTTTTTTAAATTCATCGAATTATCCATGTGTATCAAATTATCAACAAACTGGAATTTATCGGATTAATTCCAAGTTCTGCCCAAGTCCTCCAAAGAGCTTCAAAGATATAGGAAATTGTAGTCACGTTTAAGTTCCAAACTAATTTTGTATCTTATAAATTAATCGACCTGCTAAATTAGAAAACCTCTCCAGGTCTCTTGAAAAAATAGAGTTTCGACAGTAACTGGAACTCCTAGTGTAGTATTAATATTAAAGCATACATTTAGGAGGCATTTCCGTTCACTTAACAAACCTTTTGCTATGGTAAGGGGATCCTTTAATCTTATCCCACTGTGTTCAAACTTTGTATTAACAACAAATTGTTTCTGGATCGTAACTAAACTGTGGGCTAGAAAAAAAGTGGATTAAAAAATACTTAAGACCAACCTAATAAATATTGATTTTGATTAAAATCGTAGATCTGTTTTTACATATGTATTGCGGTATAAAGAAATACATATGTATGTATCACTAATAATCATACACATTTTCCACATTGTCCTTCACTGTTCTAATATACCACGCGGTTTTTTTTTCGCCAAGGTATTCATAAGCTTTTATGTTCGAACAAAAACCTAACCCAGATTTGCTTCACGGAAGTTGTGAATGAATAAACATTTGGGGAAAATATCATGTAATACATGTAAACTCCAACAGGATTCTACTCTGTATGCCTGTGTATGTAATTATATTTGAAAGCAGCAACAAAATCACATTACATACCAATGAAGCACAGCACAAAATGTAATGATGGCAAAAACACAGCACCAATTCATTCATAACTAAAAGAGGACATTGAACTTCTGCATGTTGTTCCTTTACACATCCCTACAGACATACGTACATATGTAATGTGTGCGCGTGCATAGGTACCAATCTTATAAACAAAATAACAGCTGAAAAAGACCGTAGTATGCAGAACATTAACAGCAACAAAGGGCTGTGTGCTTTTGGGCATGAATGAGAGATTCGAAAGTTTATTGGCCGTTAAGTGCGCGGAGAACGAGAGTGAAACCTCACTAAGGAGTGTTGATTTAGACTGGAGTCGAGTGTGTTCAACGAAAATGAATGAGGTATTTTACCGAGTATGTATTGGTTGTATTGGGTTTGAGAGCAACAGGCTGCGTGGCGTGCCGGTGGTAGTGATAGTGGTGGTGTTGAGTTCCCTTCGCATGCCTGCGGTGTAAGTGTATTGTTGTTGCCACCCACGCACGTTTGTTGACAAACAAAAGTGCAACACGTGCTGCCCAAAAGGGCGACATTTTGTTGCTGCAAACTTGCTTACTTTCGCTTGTAATCGTTGTATTAGTGTAAGTGTGTATGTGTGTAGCAGTTGCCATACGTAGGCGCGCAAAACGTGTGGGGCGCAGGCGTCAGTATAACTGTAAATAACACCACAAGCTGTCAAAGCTGTCAGTAGAGTTATCTGTGTTTACTATATACCACTGCGTGTATATGTTGGTATTTGAGCAGTGAAATGCTTTTGTACAATATCGATTTCTACAGACCGTCATCACAGTTGGATACAATGTGAATTGCTGCACGGTTGATTCGTTTGGTGAAAAAATGGCAGAAGCATAAAAGTGGCTTAAAAATGTTTAAATAAAGCAAAAATAATGCAGTATACGCGCAAGGCGTAAACCAAAATAAGGAAAAGTGCACAAATATTTAAGACTGAGTTAATAAGTTAAAAAAAAAATAGAGTCTACTTTGGGGCGTGCAACAGCAAGTGAAATAAGCCAAAGCCTTTGGTAGTGCAGTTTATATTTATTTCTTCCTAATTTATTGCATTTTCCCTTAGAAAGCGAATAAACTTTTGGGTAGTGAAAATATCGAATAGCAAAAAGCTAAGCATTTATTAAAATCCAAATTCAAAACGCTAGCAATATGATTAAAATGCGACCATATGTGCCATCGAATCGTATCGCCGTACGCGACTCCATCGACGAGGAGATCAGTGACGATGTGGATGATGACGTCTTCATTAAGGATGCGCGCACCGCCAAAGTAAGTATCCGTAGACAGAAACATTAAATTTACACATAGTATGTACTGAGAATCTAAGTGAAAGTAATTAATGTCCTTCTACACACACACACATACAGTTAAGCGAAGAAAAGGGCCTCAAACGTCCGCTAATGGCGCCGCGTCGCAAGAATGGCAAATTGCACAACTCCGTGCCGATTATGATGAAACATCGCCGCTGTTGGCGTTGTTGTGAGCCTTTTTGCTATGGCCTTGCCGCACTCACTGTCCTCATTGCCTTGATTAGCCTAGCAGCGCTCATTTTGACTATGTTCCCCATACCCTTGCAACGCATCAAAGTTTGGCTGAAACGCGATCCTACAGCGGCCGAAGGTGTCGATTATGCTGCGCTAAGTGGCGGCGCTGTCCAATCGCTTACACATGGCAGCAGCATGGGCACAGAATTTGTGCCCTGCACTCAAATTAGTGTACAGCGTATTTGGACGCAAACTTTTCCGCGCATGAATAGCGAGAGTCCGGTGCGTAAGGCTGATTTAGATGGTGACGATGTGGAGGATATCATTTTTGGCTTCGGTGTGGGTGAGTGACAGTTCAAAATGCAGTTGATGCTTTTGTGGTTATTTAAATTAATAATTTGATCTTCCAGATGACAATATCCAATATGAAGGCTTCGCATTGCCCAAATGCAAATCGGCGCAGGGCGGTGACGAGGTGCCTTGTGAAGGTGGCGTTATTGCGATAAATGGCGCAACAGGCAATTTACTCTGGCAGACATGGAGTGTGGCAAATGTTTTCTCGCTGCTCTGCACTTTGGATATCGATCGTGATGGTCATCCCGATTGTGTGGCTGCCGGCCGGCTGGGTGTAAGTGTTTCGCTACAGCGAAGTGTGGGGGAAATTTTGGATTTTGTAAGAATAAGGAAAAATTCGGAAATTCTGTGGTACAGGCATCGCTAGCGCACGCATTCTATAGCAGTCAAGCTAAAACTGATTGGAAGACGATTCTAATACATAAATATTTCCTTTGAAAAACATGTTCATACGAGCTGAGATCGGTTCAACACATTTTGTGTATGGTAACTGCTTCTTGTGTAACCCAGCAGAAAATCTATAATTACTTCTTGTGTGTACAAATCGAAATTTCTGGACTGGTTCAAGGCCATTTCACGGCCATTTCGGGAACCATTTACGACCATTTCCGGATCATTTCGAAACATTTTGAGGTCAATTTCCGGACTAGTTTATGACTGTTTAAGGGACCATTTTTTAACTAGTTCTGGACTATTTTGAAATTAGTTCATAACTGTTTTAGGACCATTTCGGTACTTTCCGACCATTTTGGAACTAATTCTTGATGATTTTGTGGCTAATAAGAGACCAATTCGAAACCATTTCAAAACTTGTTCGAGATCATTTCGGAACAAGTTCGAGGCTTTTCGATTGTTTCGGGCCCTTTTCAGGACTATTTCTGGATCATTTCGGGACTAGTTCGGTACTATTTCAGGATCTGTTCCGGCCTATTTCAGGACCACTTCGGAGCTATTTCGAGTCTAGTTCGAGCCTATTTCAGGACAATTTCGGTACTAGGGTTGGAGAATAGGTCAGGACTATTTCGGGATTATTTCGGGTTCCGGATCATTTCAGGATAGGTCACGACTATTTTGGGACTGGTGCAGGATAATTTTGGGAATAGAAAGGGACCATTTTATGACCGGTTCAAGACTTATTTGAGACCTTTTCGGGATAAGACCACTTCAGGACTCCTTCAAGATAATTTTGGGACTAGTTTGGGATCATTTAATTTAATTTTAAACTAGTCACGAAATAGCCCTGAACTATGCCCGAAGTAATTTTGAAAATGACTGGTTTCTAAAAATGAATAAAATGACTAGTTTCATATATTAAGTTTTAATTTCTAACCTAACCTACATATTTACATATGTTTGTCACTGAATCGCCTAATGCGTTGCCAGTTTGCTTACATACTTATCCAATTTCATGAGTACCTGGCACTAACGCCTTTTTTCATTATGTCTTCCAGCTCGATGATATTCATCCAACATTTTGGTGACCTCCGATATGTCAGAATAGGCTTTAGTGATGACCTCTATCTGCTACTAAATACCTAACCCCGAAGAAACAGGAGATAGTACCCGAAGACTGAATGTGGTCAAAGCGCTGCAAAAGAGTTGTACATACAATACAAAATCATTCTTAAATTTATTGGCCGTCGAATTCACCTTGGCCTCTGGTGCTTTGTGATTTGGTAGGCGACTGTTTGAAATAGCTGTCAACACAAAAATATTCGACAAATTAGGCAGAAAAATAGGATGGTTCCTAGAAAATCAAGTATTAGGTTGGAACTGGACGCCACATACTCTAGTTGTGGGGGACTTATTACTCGTAATATGCCATTATAGACGGCCGGGTATTTCATTCCTTTCCTCGGAAACAAGTTTGAAAGAATAACCGACTGAACAAATTGTGGAGGTGGAAGAGTAGCTATGCCTACCAAACTGGTGTAGAAGTGTAGCCCAAGGGGTTTCAAGCAGCTTAAACTTATTCTCATTGCGCCGGATTCTGCAGAGAGAACCCGTTTGTATAACACAGTGAGCTCCGATGACGCCGTCAAGAACCATTACTACAAATTTTTGTAGGTTGTTGTCTAACCGCAGCAATGACATCAGGCTACTTTCTGGGTACGACACTTGTCAAAACCGATTGCGATTCCACTTGCACCAAATAGGTGTATTCAAAGAGTCGGAATGCCGGCTATGCCTTGAAGATGATGAAACTTATGAGCATATTCTCTGTCAATATCCTGATTTGTCCTGACAAAAATTTATCCACTTTAAATCTTCAATGGTCCAACCCTTTGTTATAAAGAATTCGCCTATTAAGGCCCTTTTAGGATTCATTAGGGAAGTCGAAGGTATCTTGGTCATACTGGGTTAGGGACTCCCTTTAAAAGATACGAAAGATCCTTTAGGTCGTGTTATCTCTTGTTTTGTTAGACCTAAGAACTAATTAACCGCAGCCACACTTATTTGCAGACTTGTCACCCTTAAGAAGTGTTTGTATGCCTCGTTTATCGGCATATATGTGCCATGCCTGTCTGGTATCCCCGCAAAAGGTGACGTTTACATAGCCCATTGATGCCAACGCAGCGCGGCATTGCTAAAAAATTTGTCTGGCTATCGACGAAGATAGTGACTTTTCCGGATGAACGCCGAGTAGTAAATGAGTAGCTGGCTTCTCTGTAGCATAGGTTTGTAAGAGGGTGCTATCGGTTGGCAAACGAAAATACTGACTGATCTGTGAGACTCTGAGTGAAGACTTACGCCTTTATGTTGTTTACGTACAGGTCATTGTACCATTATCTGACATTGGTAGACTTCTGCACCATTCTTCTTTGATCGGACCTCCATAGGTACTTTTATGTTGAAGTTCCCAATCCAATCTTTGATTCCATTAAGTCGAATCCAGAGTTGATGTATGCCTAAAGTGTTCGGTTTCAATATGTTGGCTTCTGAGGACGTTTTTTGAGGCTCCACAATGAGCGTGTAGCGGTTGTAGATGAAAAATCTTGTTTAGGCCTCGAAGATACCCTACTCACCACTGCTTGCGAGCTTTTTCATTTTGCCAATAGTTTTGTTGTTATTCCCTTTATCAAGAGCTTTTCATAAGACAAACGCTCCCAAAGATTAAAATTGGTCTGATGACGGTGTAGCACATATCATAGGCAGCGTTTTCACGTCAGTCCCCATTGCTTGTAAACTCTCTGCCCTACATTCTTTTTCAATTCGATTTGGAGTCCAATATAATGCCTCGGCATTTCGCTTGTGCATAAGATAAATTCTGTTTTTGAGAGCTTAACCGGTAATCTGTTCTTGTTGGAAGAGATGTCATCCAGAGCTTTTAACATTAGGTCATAGGGTATTGGTGTACAGTACTCATTGCCATCCGGCAAATACCTCTTTTTTTGCCGACTTCGGTAGTCCATGAAACGATTAAGATGTGTCTATCCTTAAACAGATATTTACCCGTTTATTTCAACACTGTACCAAGGATGGCTCTGTAGCCATAAGAACCAACGCGGCTACTTTTGAAGCGATTCAATAGAGGTTCTAGAGTACGTGAAGCCCTGAAAGACAGAGCTTTCGTGCACCTCTTCCCCGACTCAAATTTAAATGTATCGTCTTTATAGAAATTTCTCTAATACAACGAACAACTTTTTCTCTCACAGATGATCTTCGCCATCAACGGCCGTAATGGCAACAACATTTGGGAGTTCCGCGAGGTTGAGGTGGAAACAAATTCGCCTATAGTAATGGATCTATATACGATTAATATCGTACGTGATTTAGATGGTGACGAAATATCTGAGATACTCGCAGCACATCTCGAAGAACGTGAAGAATCCAAAGCGGGACACATTAAAATCATTTCCGGCAAGACAGGTAAAGTTATACGCACCATACCAACACCTTTCAAGGAGGAAGTGTTCGTGCCACTACAAGTGCTCACCAAAGAGGACGGCACTGAGTTGCTGATGATCACTACAGGTGGCCAAAATACACCTGGCGGCGTTTACACAATAAGACTGCTGTCGCTAATGCAGTTTACAAGTGAAAAAGAGTTTACGCCGCTATTCCAAAGTAAACACACCGGTGTCATGGTGCCGGCGGTGATTACCGACATAACCGGTGATCAAATTTCGGATATTGTGGTATCGTCATTCAATTCGACTGTGTTTGCTTTTGATGGCCACAATTCCAGCATGTTGTGGAACTACACATTTCCGGCAAGTGAAAGCGTAAGCACCATTGTGCCGGGCCACTTCAATCACGACAATGTGACAGATTTTATGGTAAAGTATAATACTGGACCCGGCTTTCCAGTTTACTATTACTCTCAAACGACTATATTGGATGGTAGAAATGGCAAACCATTGCTGGATGCGATGATGACCGACTCAGGCGGTTCGAACAGTTTGTTGGGTGGCGTTTCGGTGTCACAAACTTTTGGTGGCGATTTCTATTTGCATTGGCAAATGCAATGTAGAAATAAGTACGATGCGAAAGATGCCTATGAATTCATACCAGGTAAGTTTTATTGGAAATACAAAGAGTTAAAGTATTGAAATGGTGCATTTTTTCTTCCGCGCTCAGACAGCGACATCATACTGCAGTCACGTGCGGACACATGCCGACTGCGTTACAATACCTCGACTGTACTTAAACTTTATGCGATAGCGCGCCACATCGAACCGCCAGGCGCAGTAATTTTTAGTACAGGTGAGTGTGATGCATTGGGTAGCAGACAAGACTTAAGTACATGCGTTCTTCTTTCGTTTTTCCCTAAAAGACGATATTGACGTACACCTTAACCACACACAACGCCCGCAATATGCCAAACAGAATTCGAAATCTCCGCTTAAGCATCCCAAACTTTTAAAAAAGCTGTTAGCCAATCGCGATGAACTGCTGAAGAAAATCGCAGCCGGCGCTAATTTAGAGAAACTGGAGCAGGAAGCGAAGTTTGAGACCGCCGCCAACTACAAGGGGAATCCGTTGCGGAGTTCTTTGTTCGACCAGAATTCATTGCAGGAAATGCTTCCGAATAACGAAATACCCGCCGAAAATATATATGAACCTGCCAAGCAAAATGGTTATGCCAACTACTACGCCGGTGGTTATGGCGCAAATGGCAACGTGCCGCTGCGTGAACTGGTATTAAAACATATATTTTAAGCGCACGTCTACCTTCAGCCTATTCATACTTTCTTTTTTTGTTCTACTCCTTCTCAGCAAAAGGCCTACGAGTCTGATACGGGCGCACGTGTGCCCGAAGACTACGACGCACTCTATGCCGACAATGACAATGAAGTGCCTCTATCGGTGCCGCAGAATGAGCATCCCATACGGCTACGCACAAAGTATCCCGGCAATCGTGACGTGCGTAGCGATATCACCTCCTTCGAGGATGAGCAAAATGCTACGCAGACAGTACCCACTGGCGGTGTGCCACAAAATAGTTTGGAGAAACAAGAGCCACTTAGTTTGTGGGATCTCGAAATGGAGAAGGAGGAGCGTGATGCAATTAAGGAGTCGCACAAATACGATTACTCGTCTACGCGTGATGACGCAATAAAGAAGAGTAAGCGTGGTCGTCCCACGCGTGATAATACTGCACAAGCGCAGGTGGCGGAAGATGCCGAAACAACTTCGGGTAGTCCTACCACTGGCGCCGGTGAATCGGATGAATGGTTTTTAGCCTCGATCTCTTCAACGGGTGTGCTCTTGAAGTCGCTAAATGGCACACGCTCTTCTATAGATTTTGCATTCGTTGTGAATATACGCGAATCGGAAACATATCCGCCGCTCTTTTTGCCACAGGATCTAAATTGTGTGGAGGAGAAGATAAGCGCATATAAAAGTGAGAGCAGGATGTTTTAGGTTGTATGTGCACACACAAGATTGTGTAACTTCTTTTTTCTTCTATATTTTAAGGCTACACTCTGGACAATCTACGCATACTGCGCAAACAATTCCTAAAGCAATGTTTAAGTGATCGTCTGGTAAATGTGACGCCGCATGTGCCGCAATATGAATCACAGTTGATCGTGACACGCATCGGCATTTCGTGCACGTGTCGTACACTGCGAGCGGGAGAGGTGTGCTCCGAGCTGGATGATATACAGACGCAGCGTTGGACTGAGTACATGGGCAATGGTGGGCATGGTTACTATGCCAATTAGAATTAGGAGTTAGTTAAGGCGAAGATATACTAGTGGGGGGTAAGGAAGAAAGTTTGACTATGTAACTAAATTAATTTAATTTTTTCTGATTGCACAACAGTAACAACTTCTTTAGTTTCTACTTTTTGGGTTCTGAAATGCATTTTTACAAATTATTTTGTGTATGTCAATGTTTATCGTCATTGAAAAGTATGTATTTTTACTTAAAAATGTCCTCTATGCTATACGCAACTAAATATTAAACAAAATAAAAAACAAGTTTTAAATCATCAACCAAGAGAGCCGTTTTTCACGCTCAAGTTCTGAGTTTTGAGAATAATTTTTATGTGACGTCACACTGGTGCATTTGCGAGAAATTCTAAAACGCGAGCAAGAACGGTTAGTTAGTTATTTAATTTTCTGGGTGTACTAGAACAAGAGACATCGCGACCTAAAAGATCTTTTGTATCTCTTAAAATGAGTCCCTAGCCCAATGTGGCCAAGTTGCTTTCGGCTTCCCTAATCAATCCTAAAAAGGCCTTGGTAGACGAATTCCTTATAACGAAGGGTTCGACCATCGAAAATTTAAAATAAATCAATCTTTGTCTGGCTAAAGCCGGACAGTGACAGAGAATATGCTCCGAAGTTTCATAAGCCTGGAGGCAGACCCAGCATTCCGACTTTGTGATCGTATCTATTCGGTGCAAGTGGAATCGCAATTGGTTGTGACGGGTCATTTCTATTTGCTAGCAAATGTTGTTTCTGTAAAAAGGGTAGCCAAAGAGCCTGGTCTGTCTAAGGCCCCCACCACTCCCATGTACTTACTGCGTTCCGAGTGTACCCACTCAGTAATTATGGCTCGCGAAGAGGACTAACTGATACACAGAATGGTTTAGGTCACGAAAAGGCAATCAGCGATACTTCACGTGCCAACTCGTCAGCGGTATCGTTGCTTTCGATTCCGCAATGGCCTGGTACCCAGCACAGTGTTACCTTGTTTTTGGTTGCCAAAATTTGTAGCGTGTCAAAGCAGTCTCTAACCAGCTTGGATTCGATAGTCCTGTTTTAAAGGACCCGGATAGCTGCTTGGCTATCTGAAAAGATAACTAAAAATTCGACCTTTAAACGCGTTTCAAGGTTTAATTTTGCGCAGTCTAAGATTGCGACTATTTCAGCCTGAAAAACCGTGGGACATTTGCCAATGGGAATCGCAAGTTTGGTCTAGGTCCAAGGATACCTGCGCCCGATCTGTCCGCCATCCTTGAACCGTCTGTGTACCAGTGTATTTATCTGAGATCAAGTGCAGGGAGCCCATTTGTCCAATCTTCGCGATCGGGGATTATCACTTGGAATTTTCTGACAAAGCAGACTTCTTTAGTTATGGAATCAGAGATTCCGCATATTACCAACCCTGGTATCGTCCCAAGAGTACCTGCATGAAGCTTCTTTGCGAAGAAAGCGTATTTAGATAGTCGAAGTTGCAGCTCCTTCATGGCTGCTGTTTCCTGGATAAAAATATGGGGAGGAGTCCATCCCAGGAGCGATCCTAGAGCCGCAGTTGAAGTTGAATACATTCTTATAGATCCTTTGTTCTCTACATCATGAGTATATGAACATATGTAGAATAGGTAGACAGATAGAGGTGTGCTCTACGACATATTGTACCCTCTTCTCTTCACAACACCTCATTTAAGCCCAGACCCCTCAGAAAGTTCAATAGCGCATTCGGGGGTAGGGAGTGGATGTGCTTAAGCTGTGGCCACATCGAGCCTAGACTCCTCTCACGTCTTCTGCAGACTGATCGCACTCGGTGAGAATGTGAAGCAGTTATTGTTGGTCAAGCTACTGAGCCTGCGAAGATCAATAGCACACATGCCCGACACATGTAGGTGATCCCTTAATCTGCAGTGTCCTGTAAGGATTCCTGTTAGTGCACGGATGTAGTTTAAACGCGAGAGCTGGCTGGTTAAAACTAACTCCACGTCTCCGCCTTCTACTAAACATCTGTGAAATTTCTGTTTTAACTTTGGCCCGTTTTCTGATGTCTTAATATATCATTTTCCAACTGGCACCAAGCCAATGAGATCGATCTGTACCCAATGTAAATAGCGCGGTAACATGAAAACTGAGTTGTCAAACTACGAAATGACTGCTGATGTTAAGACAGCGATGGTAAGAAATTCGGCAAGACAGGTTTAACAGTACAGAATCTGTAGAAGGTGGAGACGCGGAGTAAGATTTTTACGTAGAAATAAAAACCCAACAAAATTCTACATATGTAAAGCTGTGCTTTGGGTAATCGCTTATGGCCTGTTTTTGCTTACGCGTAAAAGCACATTTAGCGCATTTAGCTCTAAATGCTACTCTAAATGTACATTTATCCATACAAAATTCGTCACCTAAATGCAACTAAGGGCCGGTTGTTCAATGTCTGATTAGTACAAATCGGAGGTAGAAGCTCCGGTTAGATTCAACGACTGCTTTATCGATCACATGTTATATACATGATGTCGAAATCGTCGATAATGATGTTTAACCGGCAAGTAGTGATAACCAGACATTGAACAACCGGCCCTAAATGCAACTCCATTTTTGCATTAAAGCTGAAATTAGTCAAGAACGTAAACCTGCCGGTACGTAAGCCCGAGTCAGCTGACACGATCTGTCTTACCAAAGCGCCATGCAAATGAAAACTCAACACCGCAGAATTTTCCGTGTCAGCTGATTTCTCCTTCTTTAAATGGTTGCCACTTCGTCAGTTTTACAGATAGTAAAAAAGATATAAGTTCCTATTCAAAATATATTTAAAATATTTGAAATTTAGTATTGAATAAGGTTTTTGTTGAAAACTAAGTATTTTATATTTAGCTAAAATCTATTATAGCACGAAAAATTGTAGTTGAAAGGGTAAGTTTATGAAAAGCCATTGATGAGTGGCAACAGTGTAGTAAGCAACACTGAGGGCTCCAGTAATCGACAAAATTCTGCGTACACAGACTGCGTTTAAGTATACGTTCTGCGTTCTCGACTAATTTCAGCTTAAGAATCTAAATGCTAAAAGTAACAATGTGATCTTCCAAAATTTCCACGATTCGAACATGGTTTAATGAAAAAAAGTGGCAACATTGCTTTTTCGCGTAAACAGTGGCTAGCTGCGTTTCAATGATCGCCGATCAAGATTTCGTTTATTATTTTACATTATTTGGATAAACAAAAGTTACGCAAATTCGACAAGGATGTGATGCTGATAGAAATCTGGATCAATTTGTGACCAACTCTGTTCGTTTTGTTTCCTAATTAAGTAAGGAAATTTTAATTGACAGCAGCGAAAAAATTAATACATACACTAACAAATTTTTGGTTATGGTTAAAACAATTCAAGTTTTTGTATTGAATTTTTGGTTTAAAATGTAGTTTTTCCTTTTCAGTAGGGTTTTTTGCACATTATCTTTTCCGTGAGAATTGATCGTAATAGATGCGGATCTGAATAAGCGACTGGAACACGGCTCTTTGTCAAAAGCATACGATTTCGAACTCACGTAACTGTACATTTGCTAAATGCGATAGCATGAACGCTCTTCGAAAAAAATATGTTCGAAAGCGCTAAATGTTGGATTTTAAATGCAGCAAAAACGCTGCATTACACGCAAAGAGCTCATTTATCCTTATCTGATAACTCTCATTCAACGCCAAGTATGCCTAACTCAGCTAAAACGCAGTTTACGTAATCTAAGTCTAAACTGGTACTGAAAAACTGGCCCTTCGAATCCTAAGCCTCTCTTTTGCAAAGTTTTGGAATCTCTTCTTGTTGAACGCTTTCGATTAACTGTAAATTTAGAAACCGCAAAAAATGTGCTTCTTCCGCTCAAATTTTCAAGAAAATGGGCGTTGCTCAACTGAACTTTATTTAGTTAATATATGTACTTATGTATGTATTTGTTTGAAACTACTATTTCATAATCAAAAATTTCCGAGCCTTGGACATCCGTATTTTAAACCATTTACTACTATTTTGAAAACTTAACAAATTGGCGTGCCCAAGTCCTTAGTTCCTTAAATATTATATAAACACCCGAAACCATAAAAATCTTTGAAATAAATCTCGTCTAATTTTTATTAATTTTCACTTGGTCACTAAAGTAATGAAGAATTGAAAACTTATATGGGAAAGCCATTGCTTTTGTAAGTTTTTCTAAATATCTCGAAAACTTGCAGTGAAAGTATTGAAATATGATATATGAACGTGAGGTACTAAATTTAAAAACATTTCACTTGATATATCGTCCAGTTTATAAAAATTAACGTATACCCTAGATATTACCAGCCAAAGTTTAATTTTCCAAATTCATAACCTTCGAATGAATTGCGCGGGCTAAAGATATGTTTTGACTTAATCCTTTGTGGCCAATTATTATTGGCTTAGATCTGAGACAACATAATAGCTCTGATCCAGTACTCCATGCAACTTTTAGTTGCAAGTAACAATCGCCTGGTGTGAACGGCCTTTCAACTAATCGCTCCCAATGGAGTTGGGATGCAGCCAACTTTTGATTCAACTTAATCGATGTTCAGACACGAAAGCTTTTGTTGCGGCACATGCGAGCACAAATCAATACTTGAACAGTGTAAAAGCAGTCTAAACTAAAATAATTCACTGTGAATGCTTTTTGGCACGCGAACCATTCACCATTATTTGACAGTTGCCCATTTATTCAAGCCGATAGCAGTGACGTCGGCAGAGGCAGCGGCAGCAATTTACAATCAGGCGAACGCAGGAAAATAAATTATTTCCAAAAAATAGACAAATGCTTTGTCAATAAAATAGTATATTGAAAGAGCTTTTAAGATGGGTATCTTGGAGAAGATCTCAGAAATTGAGAAGGAAATCGCGCGCACGCAAAAGAACAAAGGTAAGTTGGAGACGAACCAGCGGCCTTGGTGTGGTCGCGCTGCACGAGACGTGCGTGCTCCGCTGGCAAATGCGTTTTTTTGTTTTTGGCTCTAGCAGCTTAATAAATGCTTGTAGGTTAACAATTTTTATGAAAATAAATAAAATGAGCCAATAACTTTGATCAAGTATAATTATACACAATCATACTAAATAACTGACGAATTAAAAATTTATAGCTGCTGAAGATTTGACCTATTTTAAAATATTGTTTATTGGCGAAAAATAACATTAAAAGTTATTTGTCTTTGCCAGCAACTGAATACCATTTGGGTCTGTTAAAGGCGAAACTTGCCAAATATCGTTCGCAGCTGCTGGAACCAGCCAAGAAGGGCGAAAAAGGTGAAGGTTTCGATGTGCTCAAAAGTGGTGATGCGCGTGTTGCATTAATCGGTTTTCCATCCGTGGGTAAATCTACTTTGCTCTCTACGCTCACCAAGACCGAATCGGAGGCGGCGAACTATGAATTTACGACTCTTACCTGTATACCGGGTGTCATCGATTATAAAGGTGCCAATATACAGTTGCTCGATTTGCCGGGAATTATCGAGGGTGCTGCTCAGGTAAATATATCTACTTACATTCAAATACATACATAAATTGCAAATAGTTGCAAGAACTAATCATAAAATTTATTTCTTTTATTCAATTTAGGGCAAAGGTCGTGGTCGGCAGGTTATCGCCGTAGCGCGCACTGCCGATTTAGTCATTATGATGTTGGATGCCACAAAACCGAATGTTCATCGTGATTTGCTCGAACGTGAATTGGAATCGGTGGGCATACGACTGAATAAACGTAAACCAAACATTTACTTCAAGCAGAAAAAAGGTGGTGGCCTAAGCTTTAACTCTACTTGTTCACTGTCACGCTGCAATGAGAAAATGGTACAAACTATTTTACACTCATTCAAAATTTTCAATGCGGAGGTACTTTTCCGTGAGGACTGCACCGAAGATGAGTTTATCGATGTGGTGACGGCGAATCGTGTGTATTTGCCCTGCTTGTATGTGTACAACAAAATTGATCAGATTTCAATTGAGGAGGTTGATCGCTTGGCGCGTGAGGCTAATTCGATTGTGGTCAGTTGTAATATGAAACTCAATTTGGACTATCTATTAGAGGCGTTGTGGGAGGCGTTGCAGCTGATACGCGTTTATACGAAGAAACCTGGTGCACCTCCAGATTTCGATGATGGTTTGATTTTACGAAAGGTAAGTTGCGTGGCGATTTAATACTACCAACTCATTGTAATGTCAATTATATATATATTTTTTCATTATAGGGTGTCACCGTAGAACATGTATGCCATGCTATTCATCGTACATTGGCTGCTCAGTTCAAGTATGCGCTTGTCTGGGGCACCTCTACTAAATATTCGCCACAACGCGTCGGTATATCGCATATTATGGCCGACGAGGACGTAATACAAGTTATTAAGAAATGATAAATGCCGATGATATATACTAATTATTGCGTTGAGATTGTGTTAAATGTTGCTTACGCATTGGCAAATTGCAGGCCTTCCCTTAAAACCTTTAATTACGTTTATTATTAAATCATACAAAAATATATATAATCGAAAAAAATTGTTCAAATTCTGAGCAAATTATCTTTTATATGCAATTTGAAGAAATATTTATCAAAGATGGAATATATTAGCTTGCTAAATGAAAAAGATGGTTGCTGAATAAAATGCTAAGCTATAGCAGATTTAGGCATGTTCTCATTTTCGTTGTTGGAGCTTCCGACAGGGTAGAAGTATGATTTAGTGTGTATTACTCATACTTTTTGTTTTAAGAAAGTTATAAAGAAATGTATGAAGTCTTTTTATGCAGCCTCACATTTAATAAATTTAACAAATCTTGTAAAATATTCAGCAGTGCATGCATTTAAAATTTTCGTGTTATAAACTTCAAAAGAATTGTATTTAAGCTTAGGGCTATTTTTGGAAAAACAATTTACAGATCCTCACATCTAATCAGACCTCAAGCTCAAATACAACTTGTACTGCTCCCGATTTGAAAACAAGAAACTTGCATTCAATTCACTTTTTTATTCCAAAATGATTGCAAATATTTAGTAGTAAACTTGCTTCTGACAAAAACTACAAAAAAGCTCTGAAAATATGTAACTACAACAATTTTGCAAAATTACTGCCAATGCTAAAATGTACAAATTTTTATTTACTGAACTATTTATTTAGTTTTCCCCATTTATGTGTTGCCTGCTCCCGCTGCTCTCCCACTTGCACCTGCGGCTCCAGCGGACGCATTGCTAAAACTTTTTCCAAATGCGCCCATCGCTGAAATATTAGAAAAAGGTGTCGGTCCACAGGTGACATTTGTTGTGTCGACTTTGCTTTCGGGATTGTCGATCTTCGAAAAGACATTCGATGTGTCTCGCAGACGATACTTTCGCAAGTTGAGAAATTGTTCCTTTTGTGTTTCAACTTTTTGATGCAGTTCCTGCAAACGGCCAGCTAGTGAAATAAAACTCTCATTGATTTGGCGGAAACCACGTTTTATATCCTCCGGCGACACCGTCTGCGGGTTGGTTAACGAACGCATGTGATGTTCGGTAAGCGCTATTTGCTGTCGGAAGTTAATCAAATCATGCTCATACTTGGCAACCAAACCCTGAAAAAATTGGAAAGGTGCAGTATTTTCGAATTGCAAGCCAGCTGGTGTATCTTGTGTGCGCTGAGCCATTTCTACTGCCTGTATAGTTTTCGAAGTTTCCTTGCGCAGCAATTTTATTTGTTTGTAATTAGTGTCCACTGAGTTGGAGATCTCTTGAAGGGCCCATTGAATATTGGTTATTTCGTTGGAAACATTGGTTAGCTTCGAAGTCGATGTACGTCCGATATCGGAAGAAAGTGTCTTTTGCGCTTTAATGTGTGATTTTAGTGCGTCCACGGTTTTGGCAATTTCGTCGGGCACAAGTGTTTCTTTCACCTGAATTAAAAAAAATGTAGAGAAAACTATTATACGGGCGTATACAACATATACTTTACCTTTACATCTTGCTTCAAATCTCCTGCTTTTGGCTGTGTTGCACTTACATCAACTCCACCTAAGCCAATAAATGGTGTAGCCGATGCCGTAGTTGAGGTGACTGTTGGTTTCCACATTCCGGCTGACGCTACAGACGTGGTTGTTGTACCGAAATTCAAGCTAGCCGAGGTGGTTGTAGTTGCTGGTTTGCCAAATGCCAAACCACCCCCTAGACCACCTAAACCCCCTAATGACGGTGCCGTAGAAGTCGCTGCTGTTGTGGCAGCTGTGCCGCCTAGCCCACCAAAACTAAATGCTGGCACTGGATTCGTAGCAGTAGTTAATGTAGCTGCTCCTCCTAGACCGCCGCCAAAGTTAAACGAGGGCGCTGCACTACTTACTGCGGTTGCACCGAATGCTGGTGCTGCAGCCACAGGTGTTCCAAATGTGGGTGCGACAGATGCTTGTGTAGCGCCAAAGGCGGGTGCTGCAGCCGCCGCAGTTGCACTAAATGGTGCTACGGTAGCTGTTGGTTGCGCGGTGGCACCAAATGCTGGCGCCTGTGAGGTAGCGGCTGCACCAAAAGCAGGTGCTGCTCCGAATGCTGGTGCAGCGGCGGTGCCGGCGCCAAATGCGGGCGCCGCTGTTGTGGCTGCAGCACCGAAAGCAGGCGCGCTGGTTCCACCCGTTGCAGTTGGTGCACCGAAGCTGAAACCCGCAGCTTGTTGTTGTGATGGTGTTCCAAACGAAAATCCCGACATAGTTGCTACTTAATTCTTTAACTGAATGTACACCAAAGAAAATTTTATATACGTTTTGTAGCTTTTTTTTGGCTTTTGGTGAAATAATTTAACAATCTCGTGAAACTTTTTTAATTTTACGCGCGTGCATTTGCGCTTGTTGACTGTGTTTGACAGATAATTGCATCCAAATTTTCACAGGCGATGAATATAAGACCTATTGTGAATGACTGAAATTCACGATATCTGAAAATGGGTACCCGGTATGAAGAATCATACCTTCGGTACTTGGTCCTAATAGCGGTCTTCTTACAGTTTTCTGAATAATTTTTTATACATAAAATTTAAGTTAGTATAGAATTAAATTAAATGTAAAATGAAATTAAATAAAATTAAACACCGGGAGGTAAAAATTTGTATTAAAAAATCAAGAAATAAAGTAAGTTAAAATAAGAAAATCCAGCAAAACCAAAATAATATGAAAAATAATGAACGTCTATAAAATTAAATATTAAAAACCAAATATAATTAACATATTATCAAATAAAAACGAAAAAAACAAAGCAACATTTTATGAAATATAGAAATTAACAAGTTAAAATATAATAAAATAAAATAAGAAAATCAAATAAAACCAGTACATGAAGAAAAAATTTAAATAAAACTCAACAAAATTAATTAAAAATAATTCAGTTTACACTAAAACTCATAATGTATTGGGAATTAAAATAAAAAGTAAAATGAAATTAAGTAGACGAAACAGAGAAAGTAAAATTTTATAAAAAGAAGAAATAAAAACATGGAAAATGTGATAAGTAAAATAAGCATATTAAAAAAAACCTTACTATGTGTTAAGAAAAAAGCAGAAATAAACAAAAACAACAAATTAAAAGGCTTAAAATTAAATAATGCAAAAAAAGAAAGTGCGCCTGGTCCACACCGGAGAAGTGAAATTTACGTTACATATCTAGTTGGTTTCTTGACCAATATACATGTACATACATACATACATATGTACGTATACATTTCATTGGTTCATAATTGTGAATAAAACGACAGGACTTAATATAATCTTACAAGCTTAAGGTTATATTTTATCTTTTTTCTACTTTTATCCCTACCTCTACCCTTTTCGTTCTAATATCGATAACAAAATTAATAAAAATGTCGATAACAGAATAGATAAAAATATCGATAAAAACATACATATATAATAAAATCGATAAAAATATCGATAAAACATGATAACAAAATCGATTATTATATCGATACAAATATCGATAACAGCATCGATAAATATGTTCATAAATATATTAATAACAGTATCGTTTTTTTGTAAAAATAATAATATCGATTATTACATCGATAAAAATATATTTAAATAATCGGTAACAAAATCGATTCAATATTATGTACATAGATATCGACAAGTATACAGAAAATAATATCGATAGCAAGATAGATAAATATAACGAAAATAACCTTACCATTATATTAATCTCTATTCCTCTATCTTCATCTTAACTTTTATAGGTATCCTCAACCTCTCCAAACCTTTATATTAATCTTATTCCTCTATCTTCATCTTTACTTTTATCGGTATCCTTATCCTCATCCTTTTTCTTTATGTGTATTATTTTCTTCATCTACATGCTCCCTTTCACCTTTGCCCTTAAAGTTGTAGGTAAAGTGTTTAAATTTACCCTAACCCAACGTCTCCACCTTCTACTAAATGTGTCTTAACATCTGTCAAATTTATGTTTTAACTTTGTCCCGTTTTCCCATGTGTGCAACTTGCTGTCGATAGCAGCAACAAATTTGCGGCTTACGATATATATAAATGTCCTACGATGCAGCGATTCTATCATTCTTGCATATGCCACCTGACATAAGACGACGCACAAATTTGGAGTGAGATTTGGTTTTGGGCGGAGACTGCAACATTTTTTCTACAGGTTCACACCCATCAGTGAATGAATTGCAGACATCTGCATTAACGTGATGAAAGTTTAACGTCGGAATGGTGCAATTGCAACCTACAGTTGAGAACTTTTGCAACCGGCTCCCAATTCCGCTTAATCCTCATCGATAAAATATATGTACATAAATGATCTGTGGGATTCCATTCCCAAATATCTTTATACGTATGACAAACTGCCATTCCTAAATTGGTGCGTCAAGCGATAAGCAACCGTAAAAAATACACATTCCCTTACAATTTGTATAAAGCATCCCTCAAAAACGAGGCGCTAGCGCCGAACATATGAAATTTTAATTTTTGACATGGCGTTATGTGGTGAAAATTTTTGGGCAATTTCAGGCAGGCTGTAGTGCTATAAGACTAAATTTGTTACAAATGGAAGGATACTAGATTCGGTCGAACCAATCTAACTAAAAGTCTCTCGTGAGATAATTGTCAATTCTGGCAATTGTTTTGAGAGCTCTTTTCTGTCTTTCGAAAGATTTCTTATAAGATCTTCTATCGAGGAGGTCTTAGCGGTATTATAATTGTCTATGACCAATAAGTTTTCTAAGGTTTAAATAAATTTAAAAATATAGATTTATATTTTTCTTTATAAAATATTAAATAATAAAAATTAAAAGAAAATTAAATAAAGAATAATTAAAAATGTTTCTAAAAATTAGATGATTAAAAAATAAATGTTCCTTTTATAAAAAACAAAATCAAAAAATTAAAAGATAGTAAAAAAAAATATTATAGAAAATAAGATCCCAAAAATTAAGGGAAATAAAAAATAGTTTTCTTTTAAAAAAAAATAAAATCTAAAAACTAAAGGAAAATTAAATAAAAAATGAAACAAAAATTTGTTTAAGAAAACATATTTTTAAATTAATGAATAATAAAAATAAAAAAATATAAAAAACATTTATTTTTTTTTTAACAATCAAATCTAAAAACTAAAGTAAATGAAATTGGGGTGAAATATATATTTTTTTACATTCTTTATCGAAAAAAGAAGACACCAATTTGTATATTTCGTCATGATATTCGAAAATCCCCAAAAAAAAATTTCCCAAATTTTGAACTCACTGAGAAGTGTCTTTTTCAATTGTTTGCAGTTAATAAACTATTTATCTGAGAAAATCAGTTAAGGTATCAAAATGTGCGTAATTACCTCGGCCTTCCATGAGAGTGTGAGGTAGATTAAAATTAAAAGAAATTTCGCATAAAAAAAGAGTTAGTTTATTTTTTATTTTTTATAAACTTCATCATTTTTATTTTTTTCAACCGGAATAGTTGTCACACTTTATGAAGTACGTTGTAAAAATTTGAGAATGGAAACACCAAAACTGTAGAAATTACGAGTTTTTTCATACCTGCGTCCGTAAACTTTATGTATTTTTAACCGATTTCCAAAAAAGGAGGAGGTTATCAATTCGCCGGAATATTTTTTTTTTTTTTTATGTATGTTACCGCATAACTTTGGACCACGTCAACCGATTTCGATAATTCTTTTTGCATCGGAAAGGTAGTGTCTCAGAGGTGGTCCCATACTAATGGTTAAGATCCGATCAGCGGATCATGAGATATATATATATATTATTTTTATATGAGAGTTGAAGTCGGTTTTTTTTTTGCTAAAAATTACTTGTTTAATTTTAATCTATCTCACACTCCCACAGAAAAGCCGAGGTAATTACGCACATTTTGATACCTTAACAGATTTTCTCCGATAAATTTTTTATTAACTGCAAACAATTGAAAAAAGATACTTCTCCGTGAGTTCAAAATTTCGGGATTTTCGAATATCATGACGAAATAAAACAATTGGTGTCTTCTTTTTTTCGATAAAGAATATACAAAAATATATTTCACCCTAAAAAAAATATTGAGGTGTAAAGATTGTATGGAATGACCCATATAATTCTTTTTACAATAATATAATCTAAAAACTAAAAGAAACAAGCAATTTTTAAGCAAAAAAACAAAACCGACTTTAATTCTCATATACAAAATTAGGAGTACCATTAAGCCAGATTAGTATGGGACCACCTCTAAGACACTGCCTTTCCGATGCAAAAAGAATTATCGAAATCGGTTGACGTGGTCCAAAGGTATGCGGTGCAAAAAAAATATCCCGACGAACTGATAACCTCCTCCTTTTTTGGAAGTCGGTTAAAAATATAAAAGTAAAAAATAAGATCCTAAAAACTAAATTGAATTAATAAAATCGTTTTTAAACAATGAAATCTAAAAATTAGTTACAAAATATTTAATAAGAAGAAAAAAATGTATTTGTAAGAAAATAAAATATTTCTCTAAAAATTGAATGAGATTAAAAAAGATTTTTCTTTTTAAAATAATAAGATGTAAAAGTAAAATAAAATATACGGAATTAAAAAAATTTCTCAAATTAAATTGAATTAAAAGGAATGTACATATATACATTTTACACAAACAAATTTAAAAGTTAATAAAAAACTAAATTAAAAAAGTAAAATTAATAATAAAATAAGATCTTAAAAACTAAATGAAATAAAAAAATATAAATTTTTTTAAATAATGTAATCTAAAATTTAACAGAAGAAATAAAAGTAAAAGAATTGGATCCTAAAAACTAAATGGAACTGAAAAAAATTACATCCGTTTTTTTAAAACAATAAAATGTATAGACTTGAAAAAATAAGATCCTATAATCGAAATGAATTGAAAAAATAATAACTTGCGTTTTGAAATAATAAAATATAAAAAACTAAACGAAGATTAAATTAAAAAATAATAATAAAATCAATTTGAAAAATTAAGAAAAAAATATTTATAGTTTTAAAAAAATAAAATCAAAGAATAAAATGAAATACTCTTGTTGATTATTCGCCTCCTTACTCAATCTACTCATATCGAGTATTTTTATTTTCAAATTAGTAAAATCTAAAAACTTAAAAGAAAATTAAATAAAAAAAAAGATAATACCGCTGACCGAGGATCTCTCGATCTGCGTTGCTAACTCGGCCATTGCGATTGTCAAAAAAATATATACAAGTGCTTTAGGTCAAAAGAGCTTTTCCCCATGAAAGTTGGTAAGAGAGATTTTCTGTAAGACTATCGTGTCAGAATGAACAAAATGTTTTAAACTATCTTGCCTACTATCTTTCAATTGCATTAAAATGACTTTCAACTATTTTAGCCTGGATTGCCCTTCAAGAGATAAAAAATGTATATAAAATCTTTCACTTTAAAAAAGGCACACCCTACTACATAGACAAAATTTCTTTTTCCCTCTTCAGTAGGGGTTTTTGCACATTATCTTCTCTGTGCGAATCGATCGTGGTAGATCTGAATAAGCGACTGGAACACGGCTGTCTGTCAAAAGATATCGAACTCGCGTAAATGTACATTTGCCAAATGCAATAGCATGAACACTCTTCGAAAAAATACGTTCGAAAGTGTTAAATGCTACATTTTAAATGTAGCAAAAACGCTGCATAAGTCAAGTGAATATAAACAATTTTCGATTATAGATAAATGGCAACCCTATCTACAAAATATATGTAAATAAAAGTATGTATTTTCAAAACCCTTTGCTGGGAGTGCATGAAACTTCCATTTGGTACCCATATTGTGGTACTAAATAAGCTCAAATTTTTAATAACCGTTTTTGTATTGTTTCGAAAGGTGGCAACCCCGTACTAAAATGTTTTTAAATCTCTTCAAACTCTTTTAGATTTGATGAAGAAACTTCATTATTTTATTGAGCCTTTAAATAATTTTAAATTTTCAAATATCGGGCAACCCTATTTTTGAAAAGTTTTTTACCACATACCCACGGAAATAATCGAGTAGAAGGAAACAAAAAAAATAAACACATCCATTGAGCTGTTCGTGCGTGATTTGGTTATGAAAACATAAAATAACTAATTTTTGTATATAACAAATAGGATTATCGGTTATTAAAACGCTTTGTAACGCCAGCAGGAAATATCAAAAAAAGTTGATTTGCTTATGTACTTTTGGACCACCCTAATATAAATACAATGTTCCGCTCTGGTATAAAAATAATAAGCATTTTAATTTTGTACTTTTTTGGTAAAAAAAAAATATTCCGACAAACTGATAACCTTCATCTTTTTGTGAAGTCGGTTGAAAATCTTCATGAAAGATGGTAAGCACTTTTATTCCATCATTACGACAAACAAAAACATAGGGGAGTTAATAATATTTATTTTAATAACTTTTGTTATCGAATTTGGCACGAGTCAACATCCAACACCTTAACAAACAAGGAGCGCCCAACTACTGTGCAAGTGTTCATACATACATACCATACATGTATATTAATGTATATGTATGTATGTATGTATGTATGTATGTATGTATGTTTATCACTCTTCTTCCGAACAATTGTGCACTCATACAATGATGGCGTAAAGCGGAAGAGGAACTGCGCTTTTACTTTTAAAAGACTGCCTTCAAGATTTTCAAAATATGATTGGGAGTAGGAAAAGAGAGGATGTGAAAAACAAAATCCTTTCATCATGTTTGAAAAGCATTTAACTCCTTGGCTTTAAACTTCGGGTAAGCAGACAAAAGAGTACGCACAATCAGTCAACCATGTAACCGCGCGTACTTGCTGCCATTTCCATGTTGAAGTTAGCTCTCCCCGTGGCCATCACCAGCTCTACGACAGACTCATGATCCGCCATGTCATTATGCGCGAGCATTTGAGCGCGAATAAACGCCCCATTACGATATAACAAAGATTATTATTTTGTAATACTATTTGTGAATTTCGCGCTTTGCTAAACGCCCAAAAAGTGGCAAGAAAATGTTTAAAGAATTGGAAGTGCAACGATTTAGTGGGTGGTGGTTGAGGTTACTTCGCTGTTATTATGAATATTTAATGTTTTCTTTTTCTTCTTAGAAGCGGGAAAGACACATCATTATAGCGGTTTTTAGCGTACAATTATACGCTGTAACGAGCATTTAACGTTGTTTGTGGGAGATTATGTAAGCAAACGATAATTTTTGAAAAGCTTCTTGCAGTAAGCTGATGAAGATTCTGAGTGATGATTCAAGGAAAAGGCGTTTTTGGCAGTTTTAAACTTTCTATTGTTAAACTTTTTGGCAAATCCTTGAAGGGCTAAAGAAAAAATTTTGATTGCAAAGGAAACGAACTTTCGCGCAATCTTTTTTGTTCGCCAATAAATATCGTTGCATAGTGGTTTTTGTCGTAGTGGTGGAAAAATATGATAGACGACTGCACTTGTAAGGATATATAGACGAGTTGATTAACTTAAATGTTTGCGCGTCTATGTTTAACGGAAGGTATGGTTAGGGGCAAATTGAACTCAAAGGATCGAAGTCATAATTTTGATAGAATCAATTGTCCAGAAGTTTAAACGTATCAATCGTTGTCTGATCAAGACTGGAAACACACACAGGATGTACTATGGCGTCCAATCGTCCTCAAGAAAAAAAAGTAAGTGCGCCTGGGTCACACTAGAGACGTGAAACTTACATTACTTATCTATTTTGTCTCATAACCAATGTATACATACACACATCTGCTTTTGCTTAAGGTTATTTTTTTTGCTCTTTTTTCTATCTACCTCTACTACCCCTGTTCGTTTTAATTACATTTATGTTATTCTGTTTTTCCATTATTTTCATTTTTATCTTTATACTCTATCGATAACAAAGTCGATAATAAGGTCCAACAAAATATCGATATCAAAACCGATAAATAGATAAAAAATCGATGACAAATTCGATAAAAATTTCAACTGCAACATCGATAATACCATTCATCGATAATATCATATCGATAACAAAATCGATAAGTTCGACAACAAAGTCGATAAATATAGATAACCAAATCGATAACCAAACCGATAAATATCGATAACAAAATCTATAAATATCGATAAAAATTCGATAAATATCGATACAAAATCTATAAATATCGATAACAAAGTCGATAAATATCGATAACATAATCGATAAATAATAATAAATAGTTAAAAATATCGATTACAAAATCAATAAAAATATCGATAGCAAAACCGATAAAAAAATGGATTATTTTATCGATAAGTCTCGAGAATCCCGAAAATTTCTAAAATCCCAAACTAGTTCCCAGATTGAGTGTCTGTGTCTCTCTATATCTTTTTCTCTTCAATTACCTTTATTTTAATCTTTCTTCCCCTATCTTCGTCTTTACTTTTATTGGTATCCTCATCCTCATCTTTGTTTTTATACCCGAGCGCACTTGTGCACAAGGGTATTATAACTTTGTTCACATAACGGTTGTTTGTAACAGGCAAAACGAATCGAGATAGATATAGACAAATGTATACATAAATGATCAG
>NW_016157121.1:290397-374028 GCF_001687245.7 Rhagoletis zephyria | reverse complement strand
CAATATTTCGAAATTTAAGGACGCTAATTTACTTAAAATGTATACACCCCGGCTTATCATGTAGCGGTAGCTTTCGGAAAGGTGGAAAACATATATTTAATACTTGCGCCGGGTATTTAATGTTCGGCTCCGCCCGAACTTAGACTTTCTTACTTGTTACTTTTATGCTTATCATTTTCTTCATCTACATATTCCCCTTCACCTTTACCCTTTTATGTATATATAAGTAAAGTGTTTAAATTTATGATGTATTATGGAACGAATTTCCGTCATCCCTTGTCAAATTTGGTTTGGAGACAAACCGGTTTCGGCGTTGTGCCGTCTTCAGTGTCATTTTTCGTTCTCCAACCAAATTTGACAAGGGATGACGGAAATTCGTTCCATAATACATCATACACCCACCCTGTCGGAAACAACAACAACCAAAAAGGAAATGTTTAAATTTACCTTGGTCTTCATTTTTGCCTTTATCTTTACGCATCTTTGTTTTTATTTTATTTCTACCTTTGCCTTTAGCCTTTTCTTTATATATGTACGTACTCACCTTTACTTTCCTTCTTGTATTGGCATTTTTCAAATTTTTATTCTTTAACCTTTTATTAGGATTTTTTTTGTTAAATTAATACCATACACTCAAGAAGCACTTGTTTCAGCCCCAATAATTTCCGTTGCACCATTTTCGTTGCATCATTTCCGTTGCACCATATCCGTTGCACAATTTCCGTGTGCAATTTCCGTTGAATTTGCCAATTTACTCCCAACCAACCAACCGCCGCTAAAGTTTCACTTCAAAAAACCGTAAATTCTGAATTGGAGGATAAAAAAGGCGCATGTTATAACGCAGTCATTTATGACCAATTAGATGAGGAAAAGTTATAGTTATAATATACGATTACTTTAACAGCATTAAAGATTTGGATGTGGTTGCAATTGTTCTATTGTTCTATTTTTCCCTTTCTTTTTATCCTCCTGTTCTCTATTTTTTCCATTTCTACTACTTTTTAATTTCTCTTTCTTCAGCTTAAGATGTCTCCTAGCATTAATTCTAATTTAAGATTAAATGTAATAATTATGTAAATTCCTTTTTCTAAATTTATTGTATTTTTCTTTTTTACTGTTAGCATTAATGTTATATAAAACATAAATATTGTAGATGTACCACGCTCGATGCACTATAAAAAGACATTGTTTTAGATGTGCAATACACTGTTTACTAATAATAATAATAATAATAATAACAATAATAATAATGCCAGACACCAAGTAGTCAGTCTAAATTAGAGATGCCAGGTCGAAATAAAAAATATCGATGTTTGAAACGATTGGAATCGAAATCAAAATAATCGATGAAGGAAGAAATCGGCCAAAAATAAATCGATCTCCCAAGATCCATTCATATAATTTGCCAAAAAACGCCTTTTACTTAATTTTCTTAAAGTAACAAAATACGGCCTTCTGAACAACGCTGAAATTTCAAATTGTACTAGCCTCAAATTCAAATTTGATAAAATTTTTTTAGATTTCCTAACGTAATTTTATATGCATCAATTGAGAATAAATCGATTGTCGATTCCCGATTTTTTTGGATTGATTCACGGATCGAAACGGAACTAAAAAATCGACAAAAAATGGAATCAGAAGGGCTCGATTAAGCGATCTTCGATTCTTATATTACCGGTTCATAACAACAAAAAAAAATATATATTTTCAACCTTGTAATATTGGAAGCCTTATTAAAAACCGGTAAACTACGAGAAGAATTTTTAAAGGCTCGAAAAAATTGTAATAGTTTCAGCAGGTCCAATAGAAAATATATATTGATAAAGATGATGATATATAAATGGTATAGAATTCTTTGTTTCTCTCCAGGAGACTTCCAATAATAGTACCCAACTGATTATTTTACCATTTTTTAATACTAACGATTTTTGTGGTACCTCATTGAATTTTTTGGGGTTTTGGGTATTGTTATTGGAATTAGCCTTAAGAGAAACAGGGTTTTCCGATCGAAAAATATAATTTTTACAAAAATTATTTTTCCATCACATAAAATACTTTATGGCAGTTCTTAATAACGGGTGATTTTTTAAGAGCTTGATACCTTTTTTTTAAAAAAAAACGCATAAAATTTGCAAAATCTCATCGGTTCTTTATTTGAAACGTTAGATTGGTCCATGACATTTACTTTTTGAAGATAATTTCATTTAAATGTTGACCGCGGCTGCGTCTTAGGTGGTCCATTCGGAAAGTCCAATTTTGGGCAACTTTTTCGAGCATTTCNTCAAAGCATACTGAGCATCTTTCTCTTTGACACCATGTCTGAAATCCCACGTGATCTGTCAAATACTAATGCATGAAAATCCTAACCTCAAAAAAATCACCCGTTATATATATACTTTTTTAAACAAAAAAATACGGGTATTCTTTTTTCCATTTAGAAAAATCCAAGAGGGTGAGAGCTTGACATTTTAAACTTTCTGTTCCCGCATTTATTTTTGGACCACCATAATACATATACGACTTTTGCTATGTTGTTACAAAAGTCGATTAGTCAATGATGCGTACAGTTTCACCATTAATCTTTAAGGCCGGTCCACATAGAACTTTCGCGTTGGCTTTGGCGTTGGCGTTGGTTTGACAGAATGCACGTTAAAAGTATGCTTGCTACAATGAACGCATGGCACCGAATGCTTGGGCCACTAAATTAACATACTAACGACAGATAAATTAATATTTCATATCAATAATTGCATTAAAAACGATATTTCTTGCCCGCACTTGATTAAAAAGGGAAAATATTTCACACAATTTTATTTATTTGCAACAGCTGACGAGCAACGCACGCGAAAAGATGAGAGTTGGCCATCTTTTTGATTTGTGTTGGCGTGAGCGTTGCCGAATTTTGGCTATGTGGACGGCTGCATTTGAATTCATGTATTCATAGTCAGCTGTTGAAGCGACGCCAACGCCAACGCAACGCCAAAGTTTTATGTGGACGGGCCTTTAAGGCTATCCCTGTCGCTATGTCAATTGAGCAGTCTCTCTCATCCATTGATAACGTGACCTGGCAGCCTGGAGGAACTAATCTCCATTTTTGGCACCATTTATCCCACTGTGCGGAGGTTTGCTATTGTCTGCCGAGGGCGACCGTTGCTAGAAAAACTGTTTCTAATTTAGATGTCTCCCGGACCAGGGATTGAACTTGGCTCCGACGGAGTCGAAGTTGAAGTCGGCACCTCTAACCACTCAGCCACATCGGCCACTTACCGATACACTTGCACATAAATTGATGCAGTCTTCTTTATAAATATGTGGGATATTTTTTGACTATGCGCGTATGGCACAGAGGGATTCTACGAGTAATTCTAAGAAAATTTGCCAAAGAAACCAAGGGTTTTTGGTACAAGGAATCCATTTTTGCGCTTATCTTTTTTAAACTTTCACTAGAGGTGGCAGCAGTGAAAATTTTCACATTTTCCTCGAAACCTATTTTCGCAATTTGGCAAACTCCAAAATAATTTCAGACCTATGGTTTCTTCAGCAAATTTGCTTAGAATTACACGTAGAATCCTCCTATGCTATCCGCCCATAGTAAAAAGAAAAAAAAAAATAACCCGCCCTAATGTATATGGAATTGCCTTTATTAGCACTTAAATCCTGCTCTTTAAAGCTTGGCTATCTTTTCGCAAATATGACTGCTCATTAAGCCACCATCTCCGCTGCTGTTCCCGCCATTAGCGTACTCGTCATCATTCGATCTATTGTTTCTTGCCTAGTCATTGGGTTTTAGTGCTTACTCTCGTTATTTTCCTTTTAACGTTTCGTTGAACACAATAATCGTTAGAATTTTATGTACCTTTCATTAACTGGTCCGTGGTAGATAGTAGAACTTTCATATCAACCAAAATGCGTAAATACGTAAATAGCCAACATACATAAATAAAAGGCAATATAGTCATTCAAATGCAACAAAAACAATGGCAATATGAAAGTTAATTAAAGGCGAACCAAATACCAAAATCAATAGCACTGGGAAATAGCTAGTATCTATAATATGCCAAGCAGCTAAACATCCATTGATGCAACTGAAAATGAAGCAGAATAAAATGATATGAAGGATTTAATATTTCTTGAAGTTAAACGTTTTGCATAGCGTAAAATACCAATTCCGTTTCGTATTGAATTATCTTCTATTATTTGTCCGTCTGCTTATCATCTTTTAATTAGTTTTCGTATGAATAAGAATAGGCTTCAATGTGCATACGTATGCATGTAAGTGTGTATGTTTTTTACTTATTGCCAATTTTTCGATTGCAATTTTTTTTCTTTCAACGCATTTAAGCAGCTCATGCTTATCGCAATTCCGGCTGAGGTTATTATCGTAACTGGCATAGATGAGCACGTGCCTTTTTTTTCTCCCAAGAAATATTAAATCTTAGATAAACTATACGAGGCACAGTGGGACAAAAAGGGGTTGCCGTGGACAAATTAAATTTGAGAGCCCAAATATGCGTTGATTTCAAGTTTCTTTTTTTAATGAAAAATAAAAAAAATTAGCTTGGCGATTTTTTAAAAAGCACCAGTTTTTTATTGATTTATGTTGCAAAATAAAAAAAAGTGATTACGTTTTTGGAAAGTACTTCAAATTCAATTCAAATCTCTGCAATTAAGTATGTACAAAATTTTTCCTAAACAATTTTTCATAGGATATAGTTAATTACAAAAAATGTATCTATTGATTTTTTTTCTAAACTAATATGCACTAGGCGATGAATGACAGTGTACACCTTGTTCTAACTAATATAATATTCACAATTAGTTTCATGAAAAATTGTTTACATACATTATTTATGAAAATATAGTCCATTCTGTAATATAAACCATATCAATCAAAGTTTCGGATTTTATATAAATAAAGTTCGCAAAAATTAAAAAAATTTTCATCAAAATTTTAAACTTTTTATACAAACTTTCTAGAAAATTTTTGAGTATTCTGTTTTTTAGCCCATTCAATTCTAGTCTAATCAAGTAAAAGTCTCAAACGGGTAAAAAATCCCGTTAAATTTTGAGATTTTTTTTTGGTGACGGAAGTTAAGGCGGAAAAGTTGTAGAAACAATAAGATTTAGCTTTCAAAATAGCTTCGAATGTTCAAGCATATGTGCCTGTCTAGTTTTATGCCTTACGATGGTGGTCCTTAACATTGCAGAAGAATCGTTTACATGGGGTGGTGGACTCAGTCTTACTAGCACACTTTGTAATCGCCGGACTGATCCAGGTAGACATTCTCGCAAAAGAGATGAAGAGGCCGAAACCACAAGTCGGTAGTAATGCACATTTGCAATCTCTGACTGTTTTAGATTTTGTTACCGGTGAGGCAAGTGCCAAGTGGCTATCTGAGAAATGCTTTGAATGATGCTTTTCGTACTCCTACGCAGTTCCTATCTAATGCTTTACAAGTTAAGTAGTCGAAATGAGAGACATTCAGCATTTTAGTCATAGGAGGTATATAATCTGATTCTTCGATTCGATAAACTTTTTAAGAATACCACTACGGCCGCGCCGCGTCGCCCCCCAGCAGCCTGACTCTTTGAGTCTGACTGCCGCGGATGCAGCAGTTTCGCAGATGTGGACTTCTATGGGCAATTGATGAAGGATAACATTAAGCGCATCAGATGGACATACCTTAATTGCTGCTGTATACTGCCTAATTTCCTCACGTTGTATTGTTTATCTAGTACTCCCCACCAAACTAACGCCGCGCACGTTAGTATTGGTCATAGCCGTGTACATCCAGAGAACAATGAGAGAGTTTGGTGTCTAATACGACATCCCAGTATTTCGCCTCGGAGAACAATTTGAGAGTCGTTCCATTAAGGGAGGGAAGCCTGAATTGTGGTATGTTTGTTTTCTTGTTAAACATCACAAGTTTGCTATGGTTATTCGCAGGCCACTTTTTGTAGCCCAGATGTTCAGCCCGAACAAAGCTCCCTGTAGGATTTCACTAATCGTTGAGGGGAAGAGACTTGATACTGCCACCACTACATCATCTGCATATGCGACTACTTTCACTCCACCTTTGTTGAGATCCAAACATTCTAGTCGTTCAGTACCACCACCCACAGTAGCGGAGACAGAACTCCCCCTTGGGGAGTGCCTATATTTGCATAACGAGATAGCGTTACTGAACCAATGGTTGAAATTATGATTCTCTTTCTGAGCATTTGTTCGATCCACTCAAAAATGTGGTCAGATATTCCCACCTTCAGAAGGGATCGTACAATCGCTTCGATTGTTATGTTATTGAACGTCCCCTCTATGTCGAGGAAGGCCGCCAACGTGTACTGCTTGTAATGGAGTGATTTTTCTGTGGTACCCATGACTTCATGAAGGGCAGTTTCAGTTAACCTGCCCTTAATGTATGCATGTTGAGCTTTGGAAAGTTTCGAGTTTCCCAGAAAATGCCTTATATGTAAGTCCAACAGCCTTTCCAATACCTTTAGCTGAAAAAACGTAGGACTTATTGGTCCGAAGTCTTTTGCGTTTTCGTGATGTCCTCTTCCCAGTTTGGAGTTTCCTGCTTTTCGGAATGTATGCCAAACTGGCTTTGTAGACTCTTTCCAACTCTTTCCTGTAATTTCTGGAGCATTATCGGTAAGATAATGTCTGACCCAGGGGATTTGTATGGGGACAATTTATTTATAGCGAATCTAGTTTTTCGGAGTTGCTGACGATGCTGCCAGTGTATATCTATGAGGGCATGTACTGTCCTCTTCCCTTAATAAGGTTCGGGTTGGTGTGTTCCTTGGATAGGACTTTTCTTAGGATGACAGAATCCCTACAGCTTCCTATGGATGAGCAATAGGATTGCCAAGAGTCCGTTTTAGCTTAATCTACTGATTTTTTGTACTGCCTTAATTCATCTTTGTATGGCTGTCAGAGCTTTGTTCTGTAGCACTCATTTAAGATTTTTCTGAAATTCGACCTGTGCTCCCTAAGCTACCGCGTCCACCATGAAGGGGATCGTTTCTTAAGGACGCTTATTGCTGTGGCTATGGCTAGACTTTTTTCAGCTTATCATGTTACTGTTTTGTCTACTTCTACAGCAGTTGTAATCTCATTTAATTTACTGCTATGTAGGTTAGCTGACGTTAGCCTAATAGATTTAGGCCATATGGTTATACTCAGATTCCGAAATAGGGAAGAGGTATAGGGTTTTTCGAGAATGCTGAAGAGTATCCAACAATGATCCAACATTGATGTTTCACTGGATACTCTCCAGACATCGACGGCAATCCCATCTGTTGCTAGGGTTAAATCTAGTACCTGTTCTCATCCCGAAACCATGTATGCCTAAAACAATTGGCTTCCGGTAAGTTTAACCCATTTCCGGCCGAAACCGGAAGTCGGTAGTATCACCAAAAGATAGGGCATGCCCGACTTGTTGATTCATATTTTTTTTGTTTTCCAATAAAAACAATTTCGGCCATTTTAAGTTTTAATTTAGACCAGTTTCTCCCGAGCCACGGACGCCGGCCCCTGAGACACGAAATATACTATAGAGCAACGACATACTAGATTATATGTTACCGCCAAGCGAGAACTGGTAGAAGATATATGTATGCCCATGTCACACGTATCCGTACAGATTTAAGACTAGCTGAGCATCTACGTAGCCGTCAAAATACGTAAGGATCATTTGGGCTAACCAGCCCGTGAAGATGTAACTTGAATGGCAGTTCTACTATGGAATTCTACTATGCCGGTTTAGTAGTACTCATGAGAGTTTCCTTGTTGATGGGCGTCATCCCAGGAAAAAATAAATATGTAAATAACTGAAATCCACTAACAAAATAGTAGTTTGTTAAATAAATTAGTCCGCGACAACGAAAAGAAGTCAAGGGAACGGTAGGAGGCAAAAACAGAAGAAGAAGAAGCAATAATGGCAGTTTACTTTTCGGGCGGCACTGATTGACGCAATAAATTCGTTAATAGAACAGCAATTACAAGATAATTCAACAAAAACTTTTCTAGCAAGACAATCAAAGAATTCGCTACACAAAATAAACAACATAGTGAAGATGGGCGCAAGGCGCAAGGCGCAACAACAACAACAGCAGCAGCAAACTTACTGAACAAATGCGGTAGTGTCGATAGTACCAATAATGAATGAAGCATAAATCTAAGACAAGTTTGAATAATAAATCAAAGCCAGAGAAGCCACAGGCTTATTATGCAGCAACAAAAAAAAACAACAAAGAACAAAAATCTACATACAAAAATAAGTAAACACGATAACTACACAATTTACACGCACACATGATGAATTCATTTGTCAGAAGGGACGCGCGCGTCGGCAACTGGCAAGGCATAGTAGTGGCCACAGCTGCAAAAACGTTTACGTTACGCACCGGGAAGTCGGCGAATTGGTACGCGTTTCCTTTGCGGTGTTGTTTGCTCTACGCGTTTTCGATAAATGAAATTTGCATAAGAAATTCATTAAATTTGAAGTGAAAAGTCGCAACTTGACTAATTTAATTGCGAATTAAACGGTGATAAAGTGTACAGCAAATGATTCGCATAGACTTTAAGGTTATCGCCATGTGGCAATTTGACAAATTTGATTAAGTAAGTCCGGCGGAAGCGGAAGAGCACAACAAATCACTGGCAAAAGAAGGAGAAGAATGAATTGTTGTAGCATTAATACTAAGTGTAAAGTGGATTGATGATATTTAGGAAGCAGCAGAGGAAAGGACAGTGTGCGAGTAAGCGTCAAAAATGAACCGGCGACATAAAAATTAAAAAAAAAGAATACACAAAAAGAAATGAAATAAGGAACCTGTTTGAGTGAGTATACGTGTGTAGGTATGTATGTTCACGAACAGTTACAAAAATGATAAAGTGAGTGCAGAATTAATGACAGCAAATGTCAGAGACAAACCTTTAAACGCGTAATCAAAGTCAAAAAGCGATACAAGGAGTAGGCCAAGTGGGATGAGCGTTGGTTGGAGTTTAGACAGCTGTGCACCGGATGTACATACGAAAAGTGTGGGTGATAGAAAATGAAGCGCGAAATATGAAGTAGCGTCATAAAAATAGCCAGAGCGTTGCAAGCGCAAGTTTAAGTGTTGACTTTTACGTTTTGTTTGTGGTGGGAGTGAAGTTAAGCACACAAGGATCAGCTGCACCAGCAAAACGTACATTTATAAATAGTAGGCAAGTGTGACAGTGGCAGTGGAGTGGCGTTTGGCAGTGTAAATAAAAATCAGCAGTGTAGAAAAAAAATGAAGAATGGTTTAGTTCCGCTGGGGGCCAATGGCCGCAAGCGCTAACGATGTGTCGTGTAAATAAACAAATTACAATAACAACAAACAACTCGATTACCCCAAGACAAATAAAAAGCCCTATGTAGCAATGTAATTGTCGTCAATGTGCCAGCGGTCCACTCGAGTACTGCGCGTCAGCAAAACTGCAGGGCAGACAGAATAACAGGGCAATTCTGGCTAAACGGGTTGCAAGTTTTTTGTAGGACCATTGAAGGACAATAGGCAAGATAGCTTAAAAAATTTTCTCTATTCTGGTTCGAAACGGATTTTTTTTACTTTTTAAAATTTAACCTTTTTTAATTGTTTAAAAAATATATGAATACGTATTTATGTATACATATAAGTATATATTTTTAATTTCATAAAATTTTAAGAAGCTTATTATTTTTTTTTTGGTTTTTTAATTTAATTCTTAGATGTTGTTTTAAAAGAAACACAGTTTTTTAATTTCATTTAATTTTTCGAAAATTTTTTTGTCATATTTTTTTTAAATAAATTTTTAGATTCTATTTTGAGAAATATGTATTTTTTTAATCTGGCTAAATTTTTAGGAACTTATTTTTTTCTTAAAACAATTTTTTTTAAGTTTTAGATTATATTGAAAATTTTTTATTGAGCTTGAGGCTTTTTAATGAAAAACTATTGTGGAAAAGCAACAATAATTTTGAAAAAATGGTAGAAGTGATGGCTATTTGGGAAATCACCACATTTCCTCATTATATTATCTTAAAAAAGGGACTTATATATACTCCTTTTTAATTATTTTTTATTTTTTAATTGCATTTGATTTTATTGGTTTTGAAAGAAAAATATATATTTTTTGTAATCTGACTTAGTTTTTAGAAGACATTGCTAAAAGACAAACAGAATAATGCTAAGTTCTTATAATTTTTAAATTTTCTTGTTTTAAAAAGAAAACTATATTGCATTTTTAATTTCATTTTATTTTTAGAAAGTTAATTTATGAATTTTCTTTATTTTTTATTTGCGTTTTTTATCTTTTATGTATTTAAGAAAATATATATTTTTTTAATTGCATTTAATTTTTAGAAACATTTTTGGCTTTCTGTTTAACAATTATATTTTTCTTCTTATATTTCATAAAAAAATATTGTTGTTTTTTATATAAATTGTCTTTTAATTTTACGATTTTATTGTTAAAAAAGAAGTTTTTTTAAATTAATTTAGTTTTTAGAAACTTTTTTTATATTTAAAATTATTTTCGTTTTGAAAATTAATTTTTAGTTTTTATCGTTTTATACAGATAAGTATTTATTTTTAACTGACTTCCAAAGAAGGAGGAGGTTATCAGTTCGTCGGAATATTTTTTTTGTTTTTTTTTTTATGTATGTTATCGCATAACTTTGGGCCACGTCAACCGATTTCGATAATTCGATAATTTGCATCGGAAAGGTAGTGTCTCAAAGGTGGTCCCATACTAATCTGGTTAAGATCTGATCAGTAGCTCATGATATATATATATATATATTTTATGTGAGAATTGAAGTCGTTTGTTTTTGCTAAAAATTACTTGTTGATAATTTAATTAAATTTTCTGAAAATTTACTCTTTAAAGCCAACAAGAATAACGTTAAGACTTCTCCGTTGGCAGATCTTTCAATTAATCTTTCCAAAGACAGAAAGGAAGCTTCAAGACAGTTTCCAGAATTGACAATTGTATTATAAAAGACTGTGGTGAGTCGAAAGTGAGTTGCCAGAATTGCCCTGTAAATGGAGCAAAGCTAGCAGCGAGTGTAGTTACTTTTCTGTGTTGGGAATTGCGAGAAATTTTTCGCTGTTTAGCTCCTACTCCTGCTGCTATTCCTGCGGCTGTTCCTGCTGCTTCTGCAATTAATCACACTTGAACGAGGGCAGCTGCGCAGCACAAACACATCAACAACATTGAGTGCAACATTAAACATTACAAGCTATCCAAACAACTTCATTGGTTGATTGCGGTGGTTCCCACTGCTTACATAGGAATACTTACATTTGGGTGTGGGTATGGTATAGTATATTGTATGTGAATGACCGCCAGTGATAGATAAACTACTGGCAAATTTTGGCACTTGCCGCTGTGAACTTTTTAGCCGCCAGTTAAATTGTCAAACAATGACAGATGTTGGTATTGGCTGCTGTCAAACGTTTAGGTCGTTTAGCTACTGGCTATGCTGGTCGTTTTACCGTTTGTTCGCCGCTATCCCCAATCATCGTGTACGAAATAGGAGGCGTAAAGCATAAAAGGGGATATAGGAGGATTGCGGTACAGTGTTTAGTTTTTTGAAATCTATTATTACGGACAAGTTTTGGGTAAATAATATTAAACTAAGTTTAGTCTTTTTTAAATTTAATCTCAAAACAATGTATCTGATAGAAGGGTGATGCACATTTTTGACAGTAATTATTTTTGATATATTAATGTATGTTTTTTTATTTTTTTTTCAGACAATTGTCGTTGATGCCGATGACAAAAAATAATCATGAGCGATGCACTGATTGGTGTAATTTTTGAGCTGGCGGAGTCATCAGATCGTACTTCTTCGATAATGATGCTAACATTGTTACGGTGAACTGACGATATCGTGTCATGAACAACTTGTTATGGGGTGAATTGGATGGCATGGATTTGGATAATACTTGGTTTCAACAGGACGGTGCCCTTTGAACCCACAGAGCATGAAGCAATGGCCCTGTTGAGAACATCTGAGGTCTTATTGTATTTTTATGGAAACAGCTATAATTTTTTGTCACTTAATATGCAGTGGAAATTCGGAGTAGTGGCGGTTTTTTTGCATCCGGTTCAAGCAGATCAGAACTTTCAGTGTTTACTAAGTATCCTTTTGGTAGCTACCAAACTTCCCCTGAAGAAACCGAACTGCGAGCCCCCAGAAATGAGTTGCGCGCTGATTTGGCGACCCGCCACGTTAAGAAACACCAAAGAAAGGAATAAACAAGTCTCGGATGAGATCTCCTTCTTTTAATAACGACCACGGCAAACGCTTTGAGGAGTTGAGGGCATGCATCTAGGATATCCAGATCCTTAATCGGAAAGTGTCTCTGAGGGCTGGTTTGCGCCTACGAAAAGACAAAAGTTGACATTATCGTCATCCAAGAAATACGTTGGATGGTGCAAGGCAAAAAATGTGTTGGGCCTTGCGAGGTCTGCTGCACCTGCCATGTAAAGGAGCGCATATTCGGTGTTGGATTTGTGGTGAGAGAGAGACTACGTCGCCTAGGACTGTCGGTCACCCCGGAGGGCGAGCGTCTAGCCACAATCAGTGTGGCCGTTTTAGCCCTTTGGTGGCTAGATTTAGCTACCACATACTTTTTTTGGCCACATAAATTTAAAATTGCCCCTAGCCCTTTTTTTAGCCCTTTGAAGAATTTATTCATACTGGGCATGAAAAAGTTATATATCGTCGTTTAAAGTGCAAAACCGCGTATCAGCAAAATGCAAAACCGCGTATGTGAATTTGTAGACATTATTTTCTAGAGCGTACAACCACTCAAATTTCAAAATGGTTCTCTTTTTTATAACGCAATAGCATTTCTGGCTAGTATATTTCAGGCGAATGGATAAGGATTGAGCCAAGCGCTTGTGTGAGCAAATCCAATTTTTGGCAGCCAAAGTCAGTTATGCGGTTTTGCAGAATGACGATACGCGGTTTTGTACTTTAAACGACGATATGCTTAATTTGATCTATTTTTTTTTTCATTTATGTAAGAGATGAATTTTTAAACTAAGAAAGACTGACATATAAGTATGTATTGTATGTTCCGTACGACCTTAGGACCAGTTTTTCAGTGCCAGTTTAAACTCAGATTAAGTAAACTGGGTTTAAATTGAACGGCTGACACTTGATTGGCTGAACCTAGTTTGAACCACGGCCGTGCACTGAAGAACTGGCCCCTAATATGCTTCATTAGTTAAATGGCCCATCAAGGTGATTGACGGTGTATGTTCTTGTGGTGTGATTGTACTAGCTACTGGTGCGACTTCAAAAACTATTTGAAAATTTTATGATTGTACCAGCATGCTGGTGTCGTGAGTGGTGAAATTAGCTCAATTTTCTAAGTAAAAAATATTTTGGAGGATATTTCAAAGCCGTGTTTGTGGAATATTAAGTTCACGATATTGCAGTTGTGAATTAAAAAAAAAAAACAATGTTTAACAAAATGGTAGAAAAATTATGAAATTTCGGTTTAAATCATATCGATCTTTCCTCGACCTCATTTGTTAAGAAACAAATATTGTACCAGCATGCTGGTAAGTTATTTGCTTCGAGCCTGATGGTACAATCACTTGATCGAGCCAGCAAGCCGGTGTCGTATATTTCCCCTTTTATACGAAAAGGTTTTTGGTTGGATAAAATATTAGCTATTTTCCAAAGTTCACTGTTTTTCTATACCATTACTTATTGAAAATGCTTGCGTGTATACTTATATATGATTATGTAAGTAAACAGTTATAGCTACCATTTTTAGCCACAACGACTTTTTTAGCCCTTTTTAAAGGAATTAGGCTACCACTAAAAACTTTCGCGGCAACACTGGCCACAATCCGCATTTAAGCGAGATTCTTCAACATACCGCTCATTTGCGTCCACGTCGTGCTAAAATAAATAAATAAATAAAGGAAAGGATGGGGAAGTCTAACGATCTCCTCTATCTTTAAAGGACTGAGGCTAATCGACTTCACCGGGGCAGTATGCAGTACTAGGTGCCAGAATAGAAAGATTCACCATTGCTTTGTCGCCGTCTCCACAAAAAAAAAAAAGCGAAAAACCAAATGGAGGGCCAAACATCGATTCGGATCTCTATCTTCTTGGAGTCATGATGCGCACATGCTTCTGTGCACCAAAAAATGTGCGTCCAGCAATGCAGCGTTGAAAATAGCAATCACAACAGACTGTCAGACATATCTGAGTAGTGGAATCACATTACGGACTCATTTCATACCGCCGCCAAAGAAGTAGTCGGATTCCAGCAAGCCCGAAAGAACTGGTACGATGAGGAACAAAACTGCCGCGAAAAAGATGCCGCCGATGCAGAGCCATGCTGCGATCAAGCGCAACGCGAGCCATAATAAGGGGAGAGGGTCTGTAATACGGTAGTGCGAAGAGCTGAAATGCTGAGCCCCAGGAAAACACCCGAAATTAAGGTGACTTAAGGTAAGGTTTCAAAACCAGGGCGAATTTCTGTAAGAGCAAACAGGCGGATCTGGTGACCGATGTCCGGGGCATGCTTAACTTATGGACGAAAATTGTTTGCACCCTACTGAATGTTAGCAGCACAGAAAATTGTGGAGAAGAAGAAAGAAACCGGCTAAAATATTTATGCATTAAATTTCCTTAAAAATATTCGCTGTAAAATAAATTTCTTTTAAATATTTGTGGCCTTATTCATAAAAAATGAAGTAGGTTTAAAGAGCTTTATAAATTGACGTTTTCATACATTTTTCAATTTATAAACCTTTTTTAAAGCTACTGTATCTTTCATGAATAAGGGCCTCAGAGTTTTCGTTTGCAGCAGCATCGTGAGGCTGAAAAATGAAATATAATGGTAAAATCAGCTTCCAGCGCCGAAACGCTTCTGCAAACATTTTCATACATTTACACCAATTTGAAAGCTTGGCCCCACTCGAAACGAATTTATTGCACTCGCCTAGAATCGCAAAGGCAACATTGCCATTTATTTGTCTGTCATTGGTGCACACTGGAAATCCGCTATTCGTTTCGAAATAAAAATATTTTTTATTAAAAAAAAAAAAATAAATAAATATTTGACATTTGCACTATTGCTAAGTGTATGGTCGAACTTCTTGATATTATTTCGGTAAAATGTAGGGACCTGCGTCGAAAAACTATGAGTGCCTTTGCCTTTGTTTGCTCCCAGTTAATTTTCGTGGTCCAACTTCATTTTAGTCGCTTTAGAATGTGAATGGTGAGCTATGAGCAATATATCGAGCGAGGCCTGCAGCCGGATTCCAGCTTGCACTATCGCTAATTTGGATCGACAAAAATCTCCAAAAAAATAGCTGGCGCGCCTAACCACACGAAACATGACCCACATACTGTCAGATTTGGCTGATTACAGAGCCAAACACTGCCAACAGTCGCCATGGCCGAGTGAAAAGCCAGGCGTGCCATTCGAGAGATCCGAGTGTAATATTTTTCAATTTTTTAATTAAAATGTTTTTCTTTTTTGTTTTCATCTAATTTTTAAAAGCTTATTTTATTTATTCCTTTTTGTTTTTTAATTTACTTCTATATTTTTTATTACTTATTTCTCCTTAAATTTTTAGATATTAATCTTTTATAAGGAAGAATATATTTTTTATACTCTCAATTAAATTTTGAGAACTCATATAACTTTTTTCTTTTTTAAATTAACTTTTTCTTCTTCTTATTTTAGTGTATTTTTCTTTTTTACTTCTTAGATTTTATTGTTTAAAAAGGAAACTTTTTTTAAATTAAGTAAAATTTTTGAAACTTATCTTTTCCTTTTTTTACTTAAATTTTCCGTTAATTTTTAGATTTTGTTAAAAAAATAATATGTTTTGGTAATTTTTATGTACTATTTTCTTGATGTATGATTTAAAATTTTTTTTTTGTCTAATTTGATTTTTAGATTCTTTGTTTAAAAACATCTATTTTTTATCTCATTTAAGTTTTAAAAATATGTTTAATTTTCTTTTATTTCTGTTTAATTTTTTTATTTTTTTATTAGTGTTTATTGTTTTAATTGAATTATTAAAAAACTTTTTGCTAAAAGTCGGTCAGCATAACGCTAAGACCTCTTCGTTAGCAAATCTTTCAATTAGTCAGTAAAGAGCTTTAAAGATAGCTGCCAGGTAAAGATAAATATGCAGATGGAGAAAAATATAGAGATAGAGAGTAGTTAAGATGCTCACCTCACACAGTAACACAAATTTCGGGTTAGCTGCGGGTATCCGAGTGTGGAGTTCGTTTGTGCTTGATTTTTAGCGAGGGTGATCAAAAAGGATCGATCAGACTCAAAGCAGCTCTCTGGTGTGTACATATTTTCGTCCAAAAATACATGAAAACAAAACATCTTCAATCCTACCAGGGACAGAGAACAAAAGTTATGATCGAAACTAAATGTCGTTCTCGTAGTTTTGTTCCCAAAAACGCTTCAAAACCCAAACCAAAATGAGAAAAAAACTGTCGGTAACGTTCTTCCAAGAAAACAATTTGCGAACAATACTTTCGGGAACGTTTTGGAAAAGAACTAAACGGGAACAAAGGTCTAAAGAACTTTTTCTCGAATAACAATTTGGGAACTAAAGTCCAAGGAACCTTCTGACAGAGAAGGAAAGAGAACAAATCTTCTCTGAACCATTCGCGAAGAATGGAGAGGAGAACAAAGTTTTTAATATAGCTAAAGCTATAGTTTGAAATGTTTGTATATTAAAACTACTCAAAAAAGAACTGACAGAAAATAATGTAAATTAGGTAAACGAAAGACTTAAGAAACAAACTTCTCTTGCACAAAAAATGAAAAATTGTGCCATAAATGAAAAGCTAATCCTAATGATAAACGATCTGGAAGTTAAAATAATCCAGCTTTCCTCTGGCTTAGAATTAACAATCGTGATTCTCACTGAAACACGAGGGATAGACGCCCCTCTCATCCTTAAGTTCTCAAAACTTATTCTTCTCTAGCAGAACATTCCCCTTTTGTTCTTATTTGATCCTCCTTGAAAACGTTCTCAATTCCATTGTTCTCATTAGAAACGTTCCCGAAAGTTTCGCTCTTATTCTGTTCTCCTTGAGAACGTTCGCGAGTATTCTGTATCAAAAAAATATTTAAAGTTTATTCGCAAATCTACTAAAAGTCACTCACTGTCAATTCTCCACCATCAGAGAATTGCTTACTGCTTTTATCTCACCACATGCTTTCTTGTTATTGGTGATAATTGGCATGTGACATTCGGTGTGGCTCCCCATCTCTTGCCTTATCGTGCCATCCTCTCTCCACCTCCTCATAAGACCCCATTTACTTTTATTTCACTATCCCTAGCGGCTGTTGAAATTTCCCATGCTGTTTCGTCACCCCTTAAAAGCTATTGTTGTTGTTTTGTTTCACTACACTAATGTGCTCACCATTTTTTCTTATTATTGTTGCTTAAGTTCATTATTATTGCATTGCAATTTTGATCATCAAATCGCATCATCATAATGGTTATGCCAGCCATTTCTCTCGCTCATCCATACGCTGAGCATTAGGTGTTTGTAAAGTAGCGCACACCATTCCTTTCTTCCTTTAATGTACTCATATGCAGCCACTAACTGCCATCTGATTTTCCCACCCCAAAACGCGTTACGCTTTTTCAGCGCATTTGGCAATTTCTGGTGTGAATTTTATGTCACCAATCGTTAGGCTGCCTAACTGTCATCGACTTGAAATCTTTCATATAAAGGCCGGTCCACATAGAACTTTCGCGTTGGCTTTGGCTTTGGCGTTAGTTTGACAGAACGCACGTTAAAAGTATGCTTGCTACAATCAACGCTTGGCAGCGAATGCTTTGAGCACTAGATTTAAATACTAACGACAGATAAATTAATATTTCATATCAATAATTGCATGAAACTTGATATTTCTTACCTACATTTGATTAAAAATTAAAAATATTTCACATAATTTTATTTATTTGCAACAGCTGATTGACAACGCGCGCAAAAAGATGAGAGATGCCCATCTTTTTGTGGGCGTTAGCTTTGGCGTTGGCGTTGCCGTTGATATGTGGACATGTCCATATAATTGTGTGTATTCATAGTCAGCTGTTAATCAACGCCAACGCCAAAGCCAACGCCAAAGTTCTATGTGGACCGGCCTTTAATGCTGTCACAGTCACCATAGCAACTTATGTTATGCATGTATGTGTTTTTGTTGTTACCATTATGTTAGGCATACCCTGCGGCAAAATTTAGAGACAGTCTGGTAAAGCGCTAGTTCCGCCCTACAAATTTCAGAACTGTCTCTGAACTACTGCAAAAGGGATGCAGAGCTGGACGGTTGAAACTCATATGTTGCTAGTTGCGCTGTCATCAATGTTATGCTGGTCATGCGAAAGCTGACAAAAGATGCACAAATGTACTATACTATATTCTTTCGATTTTTTTAGACCCTAAAACTAATAGCAAAATATAACCATAAAATTTGGTTAAGTTACACTTAACAGCAAAAGTCTGCGTACGCCATTTATTTTTTAAATATTCACAAAATATTGAGAGTTAAAATTTGTTTTGTTATTATTTTATAAAAAAAATTGATCATGCTTAAAACAAAATCATATAAACCGTGTTTTCAAGCTTTATGCAAAACAAAGGAAAATTTAACGATTTGTCATCAAAATTTTCGACTTTTTAAACAGATTTAAAAAAAAGATAAACAAAAGTGCGTAGTTATGCAATGATTTTTTTTTGTAATTTCCAATGTTTTGCATTTTAAATATTTTTCGTTAAGTATGTCTCATATTCCATGAACAATTTAAATTCAAATTCCTAACAGTGCTGCAAACTTGATAGAACTCTAAAGCTGTCTTCAAATTTCAACTTTTTAATCAGAGTTTTTTTTTATAGATATTTCAGGTATTCAGTTTTGTAGCCCATCAAATTTTAGTGTAGTAAAGAGTAACCTTGCATCTTGAACGAAAATATTTAAATAGGAGAATACCTTCAAAAGCGTGGGCTATAGGAATGCATACTTACCACTCCGGTTTGAAAATGTTGACGTTTTTTAACAGCTTCCCGAATTCTACTAAATTTCCAACCCAGTTAGAAACGTGAATTTATATGTTTATGTTATAATACTTATGAGCCATCCTTGAATAAAAAAATTTACGAAAAATATTTAAAAAAAGATTACGAAAAATATTCAGCATGAAAACCATTGTAAATATTCAAAATTCTATGTATTCTTATTAGATGCCGGACAGTATATGTATTACATTTCAATACATTTAATACAATTTAACGCTGAATTATCACAAATAAGCATTCAATATATCACCGTTTTTCTCATTTTATCACACGACTTGGTTTAGACTTTTAATTATAGGAAGCACAGAAAAACCCTTTATACGTAACAAATATAAATTATTTTTAAGAATAACGGTTTTAGAAAATGAAGGAATAACTGACAATTTATGTTCTTAATTTTAAAGCGCAGTTTGCCTCAAAAAGTAAGTTAGTTCAAAACAAATAGCTCAATAATCATGAAACGAAGAATTTTTTATTTACAAAATTTTATGCGTGCTTATTAACAGTATTTAAAGAAAAGGCTCTATACTGTACTTCTTAGAACCTGCTCAAAACTAACCACATTTGTTCTAGCCCGGAGATGACCCTTTTTGAACTATCTAGGAACTGTTGTTATATGAACTGTCTTAGAACCATCTAAGCCAAAGTCAGCTCAGAACAAGTTCAAAAGTTCTGCAGAGGGCGACAATTGCCACTTCGTAGGACATCGCCATGTTAAAAAAGACAGTTGAAAGCATTGAGTTGGGATAGACGAAGAACCAGTACTGTCCCTTTTCAGGCTAGCTCAGCGCAAGTTCGGAACCAGTTTGATTTGGTGCAGGGTATCTTTATGGGTGTTGTTGTCGCTGTTATGGTTTGGAAGTGATAAAGTGGTTGTGAGTGAAGAATAGTGTCGATTGATTTCATAAATTTTGCCGGAAATCGAAACGGATGTGATACGTTTACAAAATTTTCGTGTGTATGTATGTTTGTATTGTGAGTGCTTGTTTGCTGATACTGACAGCGTGATATTTGTAGTTGTAGTAGTGATGCTTACTACTGTGGGTGGCTCAAGGCGGTTTATGTGCCTTTTGGTCGGGGTATGAAGTCGCTTTTGTTTTAGTGTTTTCTTGAATTGAAGAATTCCCGTGGTTTTTTTGTTTATACTGGGGCGTCAAAAATGAATGTTGTGGGGCTTCGCTTAAATTGCGTTTAAGGAATGTAGTTAGTTAGAGAAAATCTCTTAACTAAACCTCCACTATATCGCAAAGCTTGAAGGGAAATCAGCAGACCAACCATATCATACACACTGAGCCTTTAGCCTGCCGTCCCTTCTACTCAAAACCATGGAAAGAATCGTACACACGCATATCAGGGATAATTTCCTGAGAAGAAACCCACTGCATAGAAAACAATATGCGTATCTTCCAGGAGGACCAACTATCCATGAACGAAGAGGTGGTGGTAGTACATTCTCTATTAGACAATTGCTTCTGGGTCAAAAGGCAGCAAACGGCCTTAAACCTGAACCACTACACCAGGCGGATTCTATACATATGTATCTGTAATTTTAAAGACCAGGCCTTATTTGCGTGTAGTTCAATAAATGTAATTATTAGCTAAGAATGCAGCTCGGATGAAAAGGGCTTCGATCTTCAGGACTACGCAGACGATATCTTCATCTTAACCAGAGGCGGATTTGAAGACACTAACTCCAATCTCCTACAGAATACGCTGAACATAGTCACTAACTGGTGCAGGGAAAACAGGTTAAACGTAAACCCAAAGAACAGTAATATAGTAATTTTCTCTAGAAAAAGGAAAGCGGACCAGTTACTGGAATCATTGCTACACAGAAAAAATATGCAGCTCTCTAAAGAAGTCAAGTATCTGGGAGTTATCCTTGATGACAACGAGCCCCTATTGCGAGTGTCGACTGGCAGTAGATAAAGATTTAAGCGATCAGTCGATTATCGATGTTATTTGCAGTGTCGTACTTGATCGATCAATAAGTGTACTATGTGAATGGTTGACGGAATTGTAAACAGCTGCTTGTTTGTTTACTTTTGTTTCTTTAATGTTTCATTTACATCATTTTTAAAATAATTGCTTTTATTATAAAATTAGAAAAATGGACACAGTTGAAATATGGTTTAGTGATGAGGAAGATGATGTGGAAGCTAATAGATTAGTAGAGTTGGCTAAAGCAAGGAGGGAATTGCGAGATTCGTCGGATCCCTTGGAGTTGGAAGATGAAGTGTATGTACATATGTGAATTTTATGAATAGAAGCTGCGTTCCCGATGCTTCAAGGTTTTTAGGTTTTACAGGATTTGCAGGAAAAGCTGTTTTCCTCATTAATACATTTTATGGAAGTTTAAGAAATACGGTACCGTTTAGTTATTTGTACAATGATGTTGAGTATTTGTGTCCAAACGCGTGACCCGAGTTTTAAAACTTTAACATACAAGTGTAGTGAAAGAATTAAACTTTAATTTAACAAAGATTTCAAGTTTCCGAGCACTAGTTAATTAATAAATTATGCAGTTTTTTGTAAACTTTGATGTTGGTTCTGCGCAAAAACACTGTGGTTGGCGTAGCCGGAATTATATGCACAAGAAATATTGTATATCTTTCACAAAAGAAGCGGAGCTTCCTCTCCTGCTCTTTACGGAAATTCCTTTGCCTATGTCCTCACTCTCCTGCATCAGCTCGACCAACCGCGCAAGTTGCCTTTTGTTGCTTACAATTTTTGATCTGTAATTCAGACACATATGTACATACATATGTATATTTCACAATTTTTTACAACTTCCAATTCAATTGACTTACTTTTTATCCATTATAGTACCACTTTCTTATGTAAATTTTATAAACGCAAACTCCAACGACTAAAAAACAGCAATAGAAGGATGAGCGATTAAAAAGTATTCACAGTCGCTAATTGAGCGACTAAGCGACACTCACAATACCATCGATAATCGATAATCGCTTAATAGTCGTTTATCTACTGCCAGTCGACACTCGCAATAGGGGTGAACCTCTCATCCAGGAACCGTGTTTACTTCATTTGGGTCCCGAACACGGTGCAGCCATGGGTAAAGAAGTGTCAGATATTCTCTCCAGAAAAGGAGATGCACAGGGATTCGTAGGCATCGGACCCTTTGCTGGTCCTCCATAGATTTCCGTTAGGCGAAACTACTATACTGCGGGGTTATGAAGCACTTATTTAATATCGGAGTTACTAACTTTAACCAGTGTAGGTTATGTAATGAAGAACAGGATATGAGGAAAAGATTATGTGCCTCTGTGAAGTCCTCACTACGACCAGACTTCGCTTCCTAGGACCACCGTATCTAGACAACCTAAACAAGCCCTAAAATGTATTTGGTCCAAGGCCTTGCGAGGCAGTACGTAGAGGTTTGCTACAACACATCGTCCTCCGTAGCGGTAACTAGGTAAATTGCTCCATCCTCTAAATTTAAATTTATCTATCACTGTCTGACTCAAACAACCCTCATAACCTTTAATGCATCAGGTCTACTGTCTCTGCTCTGTAACGTTTATTTTTTCTGAAAACGCGTCAACTGTAAGAAGATTTACCTCTTTAAAATAAGTCCAGCGACTGGTGTACAAAATAAGTCTAGAGGGGTTGAAAGAAATATTGAAATTGACACCGAAGATGGGCCACTGCTAAAACCGGTTTTCCTCCAAACCGAAATTGAGAAGTGATGATGAAAATTCGTTCAAAAATAAATCATCCCCCATTATACTTTCTTGGTGCCGCTGCAATTCAGATTGGCAGCTCTTATGACGCTTTCCAGCATCACATTGAAAAAATCGTATGAGAGTAAATCGCCTTGTCTAAAAGTGGAGGAGAGTGGACTTCACCCCTATACATTAGTTCGGGTTCTTATTAATTTAATGCGCCCCTGCGTCGCCATTCAGAAACGTTATTAATTGCTCCGTCCACATCTCAAGTGTACTCGGGAAATCTGTTACCAGAAACCATCCCGTGTCTTGAAACCATTTCATTGCAGCCTTATTTCCTGAAAGATATTTCGAGTCGCATTCCTCTCTAACAGCATCTCAAGTTCTTCGCGCTCGCGTATTTATATATTCTGAATAGACTTTTCTCCTCCCTCCTCATCTCCCGGTATCGTTCCACTATCGCTCGCGTAGCTATTGGCTGCAGAGTACGTTTGTATGCTGCGTATTTCTCTGCAGCAGCCGAACGGCACTCTTTCATACAAGCTGTTCCCTCGTGGGCGGTAGTATCTAACCACCACACCCGCAGTGGCACGAAGAGATTGGGAGGTGGATTCCCACTGCTCATTTATATCCAGTCACCGAGAGTTGAGAAATTTCTCGGCTGCCTGTTGTGACTGCAGCTTCTAGACGTTGATCTTTTGTCGCATTGCCTGACGCACGTTCTTCATTGTACAGAGGCGCATGCGGACGATGGTTGCAATAAGGTAGTTAACCCAGTCGATGTTGCCTGCCCGGATAGAACGCACAAAAAGAACGCTCTAAGCGTATCTCCCACCTATCACAACATGATCTATTTGTCTCTTCGTTCTTTGATCATGGGACATCCAAGTGACTTTGTTGATGTTTCGATGCTGGTGTCTGGTACTGCTAACTACCATGTTCTGTTTCCGATTCCCTCGCTGATGGAAGTGAAGCTGGAGACGAGGTGTAGTAGTTTCCGCCCAACCAAAAATCCCACACCAAATTTGTGCGTGTCGCGTGCTTCGCATTTGCTGTATTGAAGTGATGTCAGCCTTATACCTTGTGAGGACATCCAACAATTGGATAGAGATACTTTCGTTATAGAGGGTCCGGACATTCCAAGTGCATGTCCGTAAATCATAGTCCTTATTACCTGAGCGAGGAGGGTTAACTTTTGGGGAAAGTCATCCGAGGTCGTTTGGTTCTTTCCATTTGAAGGCATTTTTACGTGGCGCGCCCCAAGCCCAGCGCACAACCATTACTGGGGAAATCAATACAGATGCTTTCATAATAAAACTAATATTTTTCTCTGCAGGGTTACAATTAAAAAACAAAGTAATGAAAGGCGATTGTTTCACCCTTTCGTAAAAGTGGTGAGCGGTATGGGTTTGTTTGTTTTTCTAGTACATATTGACAACAATTTCAACTGCTATGCACACAAATAATGATGGCGAAAAATGTATTGTTTAAGATGACTACAATATGCCTGCTTTCTTTGGTTCATTTGAAGGATTAGCTAAAGAATTGGTGGTGAGGATTGCTTAGGATGTGGAAGTAAATAAACTACTTGAAGTATTGAAGCTCACATTGGGCGTGGAATATGTCTGTTTCACTGTTTTGAGAATTTCATTCTCTTTTTGGTACGTTGCAAATTATGAATCTACTGAATTTGTTTGTTGAACTCAACGTATTGGTCAGAAATTGTCATTGAATGAAGTTCAGCTTCTTATAAAAAGAATAGTTTCAACTTAAGTTTCTTATTTCCCGCACGGCGTTAAAACGTCAAAATTGAGTTTAGCTGTTTAAACAGGTGAAACCCTATCCAAAACCTTGAAAAAATATTCCTAATGATTTACCTAAAGCTATTTCTGAGTGATGAGAGGTCTCGCTTGATGTCGGTTTTCATTTCGAAATATCGGTGTAGATTTGATGACCTTCAAAAAAATACTTGGCAACCCTTACTTAAAATATTATCAGCCTAAAGTTTCTTAAAACTCCTTCACACCAATATTTCAATATTTCATTTAGCTTGTGTATAAGTAAAACAAGTTCGACTTTTCAAACAGGTGTCAGCCCCTTAAAAATTATTTTCAGACTAAAACATTATTTTAAATTTTTTCGTCTGGCATTGCAATGCATTTTTCAATTAACTGATGAATTAAGTTGAATTTGATTTTTTAAACACGTGGTAACTCTTCTAAATAATCATATCTAATAATAGATTGGCGCTTACACATACGTTAGTGTTTGGCCGAGCTTCTCCTTCGATTTGTGGCGTGCCCTTAATGGTGTCACACAAAGGGGAGGAACACACAGATTTACGGTTTGCAGTTTGGACCAATGGCGTTGAGTAAGATCCATAGGCACTTACTTAGTATTGTCGAAAGTCCCCTCGATGCCCAAGAAAGCACACAGAACGACCTCCTTGGCCCCGAATGCACTTTCGATCCTACCAACTAGATTTTGTAAGACCAAATTCATTGGTTTCCCTTTGATATAAGCAAATTGTGTGTTATTTAAGGGAGTGGAAGTGTTAAGTTTCTTCTAAGGTTTGACATTCTCTCCAAAGTTTTAAGGGTGAAGGGAATTAGGCTAATAGGTCTGAATGATTTAGCCAATCAGTAAAGGGGCCGATAAGTATGCCCCTAACATACTGTATGCAGTCCCAGCAATAACTAGGCCTAAATATACAGATCCGAGGGATCAATGATGTCTCGATAATTCTTTGTAGTAGTGCTGGGAAGATCCCGTCACCATCCGCTGCTTTGAAGGGTTCGAAAGACTCTACCGCCCACCGCACCTTGTCCCTATCAAAGATGTAGCCAGAACTGCTATAATTTCTCACTCTAAAGAAGCTGCTTACGAGGAGAGAATGGTCATCAGATCATACGCCACCGAAGATCCTGGGAAATTCTTTTGAAGCAGGTGATTTAGAGTCTCCTTGTTATCGTTCATAAAGATGTCATCTTGCCTCCTTAGGAGACCCATCCCATTGGAAGATTCTTTTAATAAAATTTTACGCAGACGGGAGGCTTTAGGCAAGCTCTCTCTTGTCTCACATGGCCGCTTCCATGAATCCTTCTTCGAGCGTCTAATAAGTATGTTGTAGTCAATGAGACAAGTCTTATACTCATTCCACTGATGTGTCCTTTTGGCCCTGTTTAAAAGCTTCCAAACAGTTTTGCGCCCGGAGATATCCAAACATCATATTTTCCGTCCGGTTGTCCGTCGAAGCGGCAAACACCCAAATATACTTCTGCCATGAAAAAGCCTCACATAAGAATCATCCACCGTTCGCCGTAACCCTTTGCAGGTCAAAAATGTGTGCTCAAATTATCTTTTTTTCTATTTGATAAATGATACAGACCTTCCTCAGAAGCTTCGTCTAAAGCTTTGGTTACGTAGTTGTTGTTAGATGCACAACATTTCGTAGGAAGTTGGTAATTCGATTTAAATTTTGTCCAAAGTTTCAACACAGTTTTCTAAACTGGCCATGCGTAGACATGAGTTTCAATTATTTGCTACAATATTTCTATTGGTGCTGAACTAAACCAGCATACTTTAGCGTCACCACATTGAGCCACAAGCCACAGCAAAACAAACAAGTGATTAACAGCAAAGGAAAAGTCCAAGCAGAGTTCACTGAGCAAACAAATCAAAGCTCACTGGAAGTTCATCATAAAAGTTGGATGTCAGCTGAGAAACCAACAAAGCATTGCTCAGGCGAATACTATTTATCCCAACTGTTTGAAACGCATAACTCCTATTCCACCGCTAAAAGACAGATCACCATAGTTTCACTTTAAGCAGACACTCGGATGAATGAAAGAGCTGATTTTTTTTTTTCTCTCAGCGATTTTAACATTCGATGCACAAGTCCCAAGCGTCGCAGACTAACGAATAATAACCGCAAACACCATCAAAATTTCGAACAAATAAGCGACAAGTTAGGGCAGTAGCAATGATAGCGCTAATATGTGAATATGGTCAGCAGCAGCGGCTGAAAAAGAAAGCGGCAATGGCATGGGTTGGAAAGTGAAGGCACATTCTCCGCCAGCTGTGGACAAATTGCAACCCGGGTCGACAGTAACTCATACTTCGATGAGTGAGTTTTCGAATAGTTGTTGTTAATAATTTGTTATTGTTGTTGCTGTTGCAAATTCCGTGGCGGCGAGTTTGTTGCAGTGTTGTGGTGAACTGTATGCTCGACTGAATACCGCATCGCTGGCTGCACCAACTCTGCTTCAGCGATGTATGTGTGTGGAATACTCTTTGCGCTGTGTGGTAATAGTTGCCTCAAACAAAAACAAAAACAATTACAACATCGTCAATGACAACAAATACCGGTACTGGGCCTGTTCTCACTGAACCAGCAGCTGATTTTTGACCATATGACAACACAGCAACTATGATGATCCGACTCTTGAAATACTCGCTCACCTCTTGATCCCTCTCACCTCTTGCGCCGTCACAAATCGACCGCAAATTTGGCTGCTGCCAGCCAGTACCAGTTGCCTTCCACATGACTTCCTCGCTATTGCATTGTTGTTAGCACATACATACATACATATCTATGTATGCGCGATTTTATTGTTGTTGACATTGGTAGTGCCTGACGATGGTGCCGATGATTATGATGATGATCAAGTAGTTTCTTATGTGTGTGTATGTATATATATGACGCTTTAAACTCTTTCGAAATTGTTTGTTTGGCGACACTGGCACATCTCAGTTGCCACATGCCACATGCCACACATGCAACCAAAAGTCCGTTGAATGCCATCATCATTTGCCACTGCGATTGTTGCTGCTGTCCTTGCATATGCACTCAGTCGTATTTGTTTGTATTCACTTTGCGAGGCACACATCCATGCAGCTTCACAGCAGCAGCACAATCCGTGAATGTCCTGCCTGATGTGGCAATTGTTTGTTGGTGGCCGTGTTGATACCTTTATGCTAGGCGCCTTTGGAGAGTACGAACGCGTGCACACATGTAATTCATAAGGGTCGCTTGTGGTTGTAATTGTTACGGTAATGTTGTCGTTTGCCAGCTATTCAATATGATTGCAAACGTATTCACATTATTTTATGCGAATATATGCGAACATGTGTGAGAACGTGATTCGAGAGGGACATAAAAACCAAAAGCATAGTATAAAAAAAATTGTTGAGAAACTGCATATCTTGGCTTAAGTGAGCGTTGGATCTGTGCTTTGGGCACTCAACTCCTCGGCGGCGGAGTTGCAAGTGCTGCGTAGATAGAGGATACATTCATTGGTCCGGAGAAAGTTGAGTGCAAATTTTATTCCCAAAGCAGGAAAGTCCTCTCGCGAATCCCCGAACGGCTTAAGGACTTTCTTCCTATTAAAGACCTCAAAGAGGTTAATTAACCTTCATAATGGAAACAGGATTCCTCGGGAGAGATTAGGCTCAGCACACTTATATGAAGGCAGCGTCCGTGGAATCCGCCTTTCATTCTGTTGTTAAGGTTATAGAAGTCTTTGGAAAGCAAACATTTCGCGGCTGAGGACTTCCTGAATATTGAGGGGGCCTGTAATAACATGCCACCTGCGGCGATTGTAAAAGCTCTAAGCGAGCTCGGAGTTCATGCTCTGCCACAAATTTGTCATTACTAAACGGGGAGTGCCTCTTTCCAGCTTAAGATCAGTAGGGGTACGCCACAATGAGGCGTTCTCTCTCCATTTCTCTGAATCGCTGTCATAAGTGACAGTTTGGGGGAGCTGGAAAGGTAAGCCTATGTCGAGTAATCGCCTATGTCGTTGATGTGACAGTTATTGTCAGTGGTAAATTTCTAAACACGCTCTACGACCTTATGCAGCAGTACCTAAATTTGCTCACCAAGTGGTTTGCTGCGGGCTCGCTAGTAATCTTGGCAAGAGGAGGTTCGTCTGGTTCGCCAGGTTATAAAAAGTGTCTGATGCCTTGCCTTCCACGATCGTTGGCATTCCACTCGTGCTTTATAAAACCTCATACTTGAGAGTAATTCTTGATAGAAGGCAAAAGTGGGAACCGAATATCGAGAAGAGAGCGAGAGAGATCTTGGTTGCTCATTACTGCTGCAAAAGCACCATCGGAAAGAGATGGGATCTCCCCCCAAGGTTATCTTTTGGATTCTTTCTCTACGAAGTAAGCGCACTTGGCCAGCTTAGGAAAATTAAACTGTCACAACGATAGTAACTGTTCGGTGTCACTAAAAATATCCTACCAAGGGCTGCATTGAGGGGGTTTGTAGTCTCCATAGCAAAAGAGCGGTGAATATTTTCACTGATGGATCGAAGCTTGATGGCAGAGTTGGAGGAGCTGTCTTCTGTGGGAAACTACTCTTAGATATTAAATTTAGGTTAGAAAGGAAAATATCTATCCGCACATCCAAGAGGCGATGAGAGCCCTGGGGTCGCTGATGGTAAAGTCAAAAATTGGTTTGGGACTGCCTGAACTCTCTCTCTATTTTTCCTCGGATTACTCCGACATCAGACCAATTTGGGTTCCGAGCCGCAGCGACATTTTAAAAAACTGCTGTGCCGATGAACTGATCAGGCAGGACACCCTAGAAACCGTCACCAGTGAAAGGGACCTCATTGGAGTACCTTTAGAAACTCGCTGTCTTCTTCTGGAGCTCTGGACGGAAAACTCGAAATGCAAAGTTCCAAAGTCCTTTTGGCCGGTAGCTGATCGTAGTCGGTCTAGAAATTTTCTCCAGCTTACTAAGCCACAACTGTCGGTTTTGGGTGGCACTCAATGGGAATCCATGTAGGAAGCCTTAATACCTTATTTGATTACTTGTTGTTCCGTTCCAGAATAATATATATTTTTTATTTTTAGTGGTAACACATTCTCTTCAGCCACATTATTGCGCTTCTCACCTAGTCTTGTGCGAACGGAGGGTCGTTACCTCACTGCTGCACATTGGTCTGGGCTATTCTTCAAGGAACGCGCCACCAGTGTCGCCAATCAAAAACGTTGATAAGGATTCTTCCATATCTCAAGTATGCTTTCGATGTCTGTAATAAGATTCGCGTCTACGTCTTTTCAGGTACTTTTCAGGCCTAATTTTCTGATATATGTAATTTTCGGACCGCATTCCTACCTGCCAGCATTTCAGGAGCATTCACGTGATTTTACCTTTCTTTTCTTCCTTAAGCCACGGCGCAGCGCTCTAGGATGTTTCTTCCTTGGTGGTTACTAAATCTCTTAGCTATCTGTTGCGTTTGTAGCTTTACTGATGCAATCCGAGTTAGGTTTAGCTCGTCGGATGGAATGTACGTCAAAAACAAGCAAAGCGTATCGTACGTCTATAACAACCTGATCAAATTGGTTTTTGGTCCTTTGATCAAGGGAACAATCTAATGGATTTTGCATAATCAGATGTTCCACTACGTATGCCCCATTGCTCACCGGAATCGCTTAAGCTATTTTAGACCGGCAAGTGGTTGTAAAGTTCTAACTACTTAAAGTGGAAAAAATTAGGGGAAAATGCCTCACCGAATGTATTAAATAAACATGCTGTATCGACGACAACTTCACTCCTAAACTCACTCACAACTACTCCTAAATAGTAAACGCGATTACCAGAAGTGAGTCTATCAGCGCAAATACCACGGAGAATACGTAATATACCAGCAAAAATGAGTGTTGCTGCTGGAGTAAATACGTACGGCCAACAAATGCCGCAGGAGTTACACCAACAGCTCCAAACATAGTCCATATGTGTAGCCGCAGGCTAAGTGAAGAGTTGGTGAAATTTTTGGTGGTCGAACGATTGCCAACAACAAATATGCGCCCATGAACGAAGATGTAATGTGATGAGGCAGACCACCGCCGCCGCCGCCGCCATCGCTGCTGCTGCTGCTCCTGGGTGGTGGTGTTGTTCCTGCTAATACGAGTGCAAAGCGCGGTAGCGGCCAAATATGCAGCATGTGGCAGCTGTATGACGCTCGGCTATTGTGGCTGCAAGCGGATTGCGGATTTGTGGGCTGCGGCAGTGAATGGTTCGTTGAGTTCACTTACAATTCTATATAACGGGTGATTTTTTTGAGGTTAGGATTTTCATGCATTAGTATTTGACAGATCACGTGGGATTTCAGACATGGTGTCAAAGAGAAAGATGCTCAGTATGCTTTGACATTTCATCATGAATAGACTTACTAACGAGCAACGCTTGCAAATCATTGAATTTTATTACCAAAATCAGTGTTCGGTTCGAAATGTGTTTCGCAAACCCAATTGCTGCGAACGGCGACGAATCGACATTTCACGGTCTTCAGCAACACTCTCAGAAACAGACGCAATATTCTCTTCTGTACGCACTGTACGCATTCGTGTGGTTGGTTTAATGTCCAATAAAGTAAACTGAGTGCGAAACTTGGTCACAATCGCATTAATTGTTTGCTCACTTGGTCGATTATGTAGACCATAAATCGGACGTAAAGCGAACCGAACACTGATTTTGGTAATAAAATTCAATGATTTGCAAGCGTTGCTCGTTAGTAAGTCTATTCATGATGAAATGTCAAAGCATACTGAGCATCTTTCTCTTTGACACCATGTCTGAAATCCCACGTGATCTGTCAAATACTAATGCATGAAAATCCTAACCTCAAAAAAATCACCCGTTATATGTGTGTGTGTGGATGTGTTGTACGTGAGTTGCTGTTGGGCACAAAGGAGAAAGGAGGTGGGTTAAATGATGCTGGCTACGCTAATGCTGTGTATGGGTTAACTGGGGCATTTTAGGGCATGTATATACTTATGCATGTATGCAGTAAGCAGTTGGAAAGTTGGCGACCAGAGTTTGATGGCGGTCACAGTTTGGTTGTAGAGTTGGCGATGGATATGTTTTTTTGGCGCGCTTTGTGGAAGACACGCTGGGGTCCTAGAAAATATGCTTATGCATATATGTAAGTATGTACATTAGGGTGCATTTCCATCCATACAAAAACATACAAAAAAAAAAATCGGAAAAATGAAATTTATTTTATTTAAAGGGAGTTGCTACCTGTTCAAGAAGTTAAATTAAATAAATGGGATTGATTAAATGCCGCTATAAAGTTGTCAAATAGCAAGGGAGTTTAAAAGAGCTCTTTAAAAAAGAAATATTTTTTTTGAGGGCTGCCACCTGTTTGAAAAATCATATACCATTAACTTGATAAGATAAAAGAAATAGCAAGCTCAATTTCCACAATGTTTTAAAGAGGGTTGCCACCTCCCATATATATAAAATAAAGTCTTAGCGAGGAAAGGGCTAATATCTAAGTTATAACAGGAAAGATTTGCCGCCTGTTAAAAGTTGAATTCAATAAATTTAAATTAATTACTACAATACTAGTATCAATTTAAATAGTTTTGGTCAATTTAAATGGTAAGGAAGCTAACCTGTACAAAAAATTAAATCCAGCTTGAATTAAAGGAATAAGGTATGTATCAAAACATGGGTGTCCGACGAAAGACATAGGTGAAAAAAGGTTGCAAGTTGAAAACATTTCGAAGAGCGTTGCCACCTGTTCAAAAAATTAAGCTCAAATAGTTAAATATTTTAAATAAATTTGGATTTTACAGCCATCAGGTTTAATTTCTAAATTAGATTTAACAGGGTTGACACATGTTTTAAATGGCAAAATTTTTATTTTTTGTGTTTAAGCAGGTTGTAGTTTGAAAATATTTGGAGATAGCTACCCATTTGAAAAGTCGAATTTAATTCAATTGCACACAAGTTGAATGAAATATGTAGTAAAATATGGATGCTAAACAAAAAAATAATATAAAATATTTTGTTTGAACATTTAGAGTATTTCGTGGTTAGAAAGAGTTGCCCACTATTTAAAAATAAGATTCGATTCAAATTATTTAATATGTTTAATAAATTATTACAATAAATGAAACTACATGAAGGAGGTTGCCAGCTGTTTACAAAGTGTATTTCAACCTGGATTAAGGAAATTAGGTAAAATGTGAAAATTTCCTATATATTTGGCTGAGTTTAAATATTCCAAGTTTTATTGAAATAAAGCAAAGGCGGGTGAGGGAAAACTATGTTTCTATAAAAAAAACTTGGTTTTTGGAGGTATTTTCAAACCGCTGCTGCTTACGTAAATCTTAATATTTTTCCGAAAAAATTTGCCGGAAGTCTTTAAATGTAATGAAACCGTGGAAAAACCGCGACTTTTTTTGGTGAGTCACCCTAATGAATGTACCTACATGCGATTTGCATTAGTATTAGTATTTGTAATATTTACTTTAGTGTTATTTTATAGATGCTTTGGCTTTGGTTATATCTTTTTATTATTTTTGCCGAGAAAATTCGCCATTATTTGCCAAGCGATGACAGCTATTAAAAATTGTCCTTACGACGTTGCAGCGGGGCGCACTGCTCGATGTTGATGCGGTGCTTATATGGCTGTTGATCGGTGCTAATGATGCTAACGATTATGAAGGCAGCGGCAGTTTGAGCGAATATGACGTGCGGGTGACAAGTTGTCGTTGGATGGCTGTCAGCTGTTGGATATTGGCTGCTAGTTTTGACGACAATTTGCTTTGTTGCTCGTTTTATTGTTTTTTTTTTTAGCTGTCGCTGCTGCATATCATAACTGTCAACGATGCAGCTGCGCAGTCAAAGGACTACTTCGCCTTTATATTTTTTTGTGTTTTGCTTTACCATGGGAGATGCTGCTAATTTAGTACGTAATTGTTGTTTTTGTTGCCACTACTGTTGCACTTACTCCTTTTGCTGTTGACTTTGCCTGTTTATGCTGGCGTTGCCGCTGCTGCTGTCGACGTAGCCGCGGCCTCTGTAGATGATGACACCAATGACAATGCAGTGGCGCAACATAAAGATAAGCGACAAAACACAAAAACAACACATTTATGGCTATTACAAAGGACATTCGAAAGGACACTAACATACTATACATAACCACACAGATGCGTATGTGGACAGAAAGGCTGCGAACAAGCATAAGTTTGCAAAGGCGAAATGAGCAGCTTTGGTTCTGGAAAGAAAACAAAAAGACTTATAGAACAACAACACCTTTATGAAAAACATGCAAAGCAACAAAAAAACAAACAAACTCGGCCGTGTGTTGTTGTCACACAAAGAATTTGCCGCCAAACTAGTCGCTGCCGCTGCCATCTGTCACCGCCTCTGCTGGCGGCCAAATTTTCACTTCATTTTTCACCATTTTCCTTTCCTTATTGGACACATTTCTAATTCGGCTTCTTTGCTTGCTTGCCTTTGCGTGCTACCTTTTTGATTTGTTCTTCTTGCCGCGTCTGTTTGTTGTTGCAACAATTATTGTTTGTTCTTCTGCCTTCAGTGCGTATGTGTGTGTGTGCGCGCGTTTTGTGTCTTTTGAGGTCTTTTCAGCCTTAACATTGTTGTTATTGTTATTGCTGTTGTTTTTGTGCCAATCTTGGTACTTGCCTGATTGTGGCTTTGCTGGTGTTTCACATTTGTTGTTTATGTCCTGCCCGCTGTTGTTGTTGTTGTTATTGTTGTTGTTTGTGTTTTCGTGTGTATTATTGTACTGGTTGATTTTTCTATTTGCACAAAGGAAAATGAATGCTTCGTTGATCACAAATCGCATATGGTGGCGCATTAGGAGGAAAAAAAGCCACACGCTGTCATACAGTGGGCCGAATCGAGCTCAAGTTGAACAGAAGAAGGCATAAGGAATGTTCAGAGAGTAAAGGTTGGTTTTCACTATATCAAATTCAGTGGCATTTGTCGTCAAATATATGTAAACACATTGTCAAATGGGATTAAAAAGCAGTTTATCGATTGATTTGAATCAGGATAGCTTTTTAGTTGTGTACATGTGCTGCTAAATCAGTTAGGTATCTGCCAGTTTCTGGCCCATAATATCATCGATAAAGATGTGAATAAAGAAGATAAAGTTGTGTCAAAATGTGTCGCCAAATTTTGGCGTCAAAATATGAAGTAGTGAAAACCAGTCTAAGTGTACTGGGGCTGTTGGGAATATTTTTTTGACATGTTGGCAACACTGCCATGCAGCCAGATTCCTCCCCTTTAAAACGGGTCCAATACGAGGTTAGTAGAAACATATATGTATATGTAGAAAGCTCTCAACCCAGGAGCATCACTTACAGGAAATGTCATTTAATCTTCCACCAAGTGCCAAAACAACAAGAAAGTGTGAAAGCCCTGCAGCAAAATTTAGGGACAGTCTGGCAAAGCGCTAGTTCCGCCCTACAAATTTCAGAACTGGCTCTGAACTACTGCAAAAGGGATGCAGAGCTGGACGGTTGAAACTCATATGTTGCTAGTTGCGCTGTCATCAATGTTACTCATCCTGGTCATGTGAAAGCTGACAAAAGATGCACAAATGTAATCTACTATATTTTTTCGATTTTCTTAGACCCTAAAACTAATAACAAACTGTTTTCGTTTATTTAATATGTAATTCTCTACAGAGTTTATGGGCCAACTGTGAAAATATTTCCAAAAAAGTTGTTTTTGGTAACATTAATGTTATTTTTATACATATCCACGTACGTATAAGATTGAATGCAAAATATAAAATTTAGTTAAGCTACACTTAAGAGCAAAGGTCTGCTGTTCTGTTTTAAATATTCACAATATATTTAGAGTTAAAATTTTTTGTTATTTTTTTATAAAAAAAGTATCATTCTTAAAACCAAATCATATAAACCGTGTTTTAAAACTTTATACAAAACAAAGTTAAATTTAACGATTTTTCATCTAAATTTTTGGCCTTTTAATCAGAATAAAAAAAAATAAACAAAAGTTGTAAACAATCTCACTTTGAAATTGGGGTGCTATTGATATGAACGATACTGAACATACGTAAATATATATCTGAGCACCCGAAATACCCATTATACGTAACAAATATTAATATAAAACTATTTTTAAGAATAACGCTTTTAGAAAATGAAGGAATAATTGACACTTTATGTTCCTAATTTATAGCACAGTTTGCCTTAAAAAGTAAATTAGTGCAAATGAAATAGCTCTTTAAACATACAATTGTATGCGTGCTTATTTAAAAAAAGGCTCTATACTATACTTCTTAGAACCAGCTCAAAACTAACCACATTTTTTCTAGCCCGGAGGTGATCCTTTTTGAACTGTCTAAGAACTGTTGTTATATGAACTGTCTCAGAACCATCTAAGCCAGAGTCAGCTCAGAACAAGTTCAAAAGTTCTGCAGAGAGCGACAATTGTCACTTCGTAGGACATCGCCATGTTAAAAAAGACAGTTGAAAGCATTGAGTTGGGATAGATGAAGAACCAGTACCGTCCCTTTTCAGGCTAGCTCAGCGCAAGTTCTGAACCAGTTTGATTTGCTGCAGGGAGGTTATATAATTTAGCTCGCGCTGCTCCAATAGTCGCAATGGCCGAGAGAGATCGAGATTCGAGTCCCCGGGCGGCCAGATTCTTTTTTATGTGTTTTAAAATAAATTTTTTTTGTTTTAATTTAATTTTATTTTTATTATAAATATATTTTAATTTCATTTAAACTTAAACATTTTTTTTTAGTTTTTACCTTAATTTTTCTATTTTATAACTTCATTTTTAGATTTTAGTGTTATAAAAAACAACATATTTTTATTTTTCCTCCTTTTTATATTACAATTTCTTGTTCCCCTTTTTTAATTAAATTTTTATGAACTTATTTTATTTTTTTGATTTTTTTAATTACTTTTCTTTTCTAAAATTAAAACGTTCAAAAACATTATGCCATTTTAAAAAGAAATATACAAAAATATATTTTTTATTTAATTTAAAATTTTTATGAACATGCTACTTCTTATTTTTTGAATGTTTTTTTGTTTGTTTTTGAATTTAATTTGTTCTCTCGATTCTATTGTTATAAAAAGAAGCACATATTTGTAATATCATTTAATTTTAAGAAAACGGTTCTATTAACTTTTTCTTGTTTTGATTGACGTTTTCTTTTTAATTAAATTTTCTTTTATATTTAAGATTTTATTGTTTAAAAAAGCAAAAAAAAATTAATTTATTTTATCTTCTTTTTTATATGTAGTGTTGTTTTAAATTTCATTTAACCTTTAGACACTTTTTTTTAGTTTTTAATTTTTATTTTTTTCTTAACTTAATTTTTAAATTTTATTGTTGTGTTTGGATCAGAGCCCTTGGCTCACTTACGGTACGCTCGAAGCTTATCGGAGAATGCCGTAATTTTCCCTCGGTTTCGTCTGAATCAGTATGAAGGCCAGGCCATAGTGAAATTGCAGGAAACTGTGCGAAACGGAGGTGGCACCGTCGAGAGAGCGTTCAACAATATAGGAAGTAGCGGAGACTATATGTATCTAGCATTCTTTTTCGTGAAAACGGACTATCTCTCAGATAAAGAGGGATCACAAAATCGCTCTGATTTTCTGTGAACTTAAAAATATGCGTGGGTATTAGGTACTCATCAAGTTTGTTGTGAAAACAGCTGTCAATTTTTCCATAACCGCTACAGGTATAATTCAGGACTATTTCGGCATTATTTGGTAACTAGTATCTAACCACCGCGAAATGAGCCCGAACTGGTCGTATAATTGTTCTGAAGTAGTAATGAAAAAGTCGTAAACTTGTCCCGAAAGCATCTCGAAAAATACCTGAAACGGTCTCGAAATGATCCTTTATAGTCCCCAAATGGCCCGGAACTTGTAACAAAAGGTTCCCGAAATAGTAGTCGTGAATTATATCGAACTGGACCCCCAAAGATAAGAAGCCGTTTTTTCTATCAGCACCCAATAACAAAGATCCGGTGTATATCTGCCTTGGAAAAGCCTCCCATAAAAACCTTTTGGCTTTCGGAAGCGACCTAAAACCTGCGGTTGGGCTTGTGTTATTTTTTTCATACATCGGGCCCACTGTCCAAATACATGCCGCGCTCCTCTGTACAGTAAAGTAATGCTGAATGAGCAAACAAAGCGATGATTGTGGCGATCTGATATGGGAGAGCGCGCGCGCCACTTTTTGTACGATTCGAATTTAGAAGACGGTGCGGGCAGTAGTACCAGCAGACAATCGTGCATGCGGACAGACAAACCGCATCTCGAATAAGAAGTGTGCGATGATGAAGGTGATGATGTTGCCGTGACTGGTGAATGGTGAATGGTGGTGGTGAGATGCTACTGTCCGCGCGCAGCTACGTAAATACGTCGTGCGCTATTACACGGTTGTCGCAACCACTGCCACTCTACTGTCGTCACTGCGGCTGATGCACAATGATGCGCAGCAGCTAAAGGAGCAGCAACAGCGGCCGTGGCGGCTTGATACCAACATTGGCAGCAGTGGCAGAGGCTTTGTAAGTATAGCAGCAGCAGCATCACATCTACTAAAAGATTCTACGGGTATTTTTGGCATTTCATTTGCCATTTATATTTCGTTTGTGAATTAACGTCGCACCGAACAGTTGATGTATCATTACAAAAGCAGCGGCAACTGCATACGGTTGTAATAAAAGACAACGAAAAAGTAATACAAGAAGAAGAAGAAGAAGCAACAGCAGCCGCAAAGTCATAGTCGTGGCTTAGTTAATAAATAGCGTCAAGACGAGTAGAACGAATAGACCATTAATGCATTGACTTGCGGCTGGCAAGTGGCTGCAGAAAGTGAGAGTCAACAGCAAACAGTGAATGACCACCGATTTGAGAGTGCGTGAGTGCTGCGTTAATGAAGTGTTGTTGTATTGTAACCTGTGGTATCTTTATTACCTGAAGTGCTTAAGAAAATTAATAAAAAAGAATAGTTCGAGAAGCAAACAAGGTAGACTTTATTTAAGTACAATAATACAAAGTAAATTTTGTATTGAAAAAAGGGCTCGTCCATTGCTGACGTGATCGACGTGTTGTTATTGGTTAGAGAACAGTGGCATTCGAAGTGCAAAATGTGAACAAAACTTTACTCATACAAATCTAAACGAAACGAACGGAGACAATCAATGTCAAATCAAAAAAAGTTAAATGATAAATAATTGAGTTTAAGTGGAATTTATGTATAACACCGGCACACACAAAAAAAAATCGAGTGCGAAGACTGCCTTTTTAATCCATTTTACAGGCCTGGAGGGGGTGTAGTTTGAAAAAATGATTTTTCAGTGAATTCATTGCTTTTTTGGACTTAAACTGAAGTTTTGCTTATTCTTACCATTGAATCAGATATTGACTAAATGAGAAAAATTTGAAATGGCTGATCCAAAATGGCGGATCCAAAAATGATAGATATTTTATCTTAAATTGGTCGGATCTCCTCGAAACCATAAACAATCCCGAGGCAGGATCACCTAGAGCTCTTTAGAAACCCCACAAGGAAGAGAACCTTATTGTATGCCGGTATAATATTTGAAGTAAAATTTTCAAAAATGTTTGAAGTGTCTGATTTTTTTATTTTATTTTATCCGAAAACATATGCATATATGATTTTTAAAATATTCACGATGTCAACCCAATCTAAAATGTAGGGAAAAGTTGTTTACTGAAGAATGCAAAATTATGGCCAACCAAATTAGGGATGCTCTATCTTTTGGTGGTATTACCGACATCCGGTTTTGACCGGAAGTGCGTTAAACTGACCAGAAGCCTGTTTTTTTTTTTGTTATTTAGCATACATGTTCTTACCACAGATTCGGATTCTGCGGACAGAAATATTTACATTACTCGAAACTTTTTCCTGGAATGGACTACCGATTAAAATAATGTTCTTCCGGAAGTCGGTAATATATATGGCCAAAACATAGAGCGTCCCCGATTTGGTAATTCGTATTTTTTTGTTTCCCAATAAAAACATTTTCACTCATTTAAGAGGTCCAGGGCGATTTGAAGTTCGAAGGTCATTTAGGATTAAAAAAGGCAATTTCGAGAAAAAAGTTCCAAACAAATGTTTCGTACTTTTATCCGCAGAACCCGAATCTGTAGTAAAAACATATATGTTTAATTAAAAAAGGGGCTTCTGGTCAGTTAAACCAATTTTCGGTCCAAAAATAGGGTAACAATTTTTTTACACCCGAGATTGAAAAAAGAAAAGTATAAGTTTTTCCCTTTTGTTGATTTTTATCATTATTTTTCAACAAAACTTTAACTCAAAAAACACTTCTTAACCCTGGAAGGTCTGCTTTATTTTGCAAATTTTTTCTTACAGCTTATGTGAAAGCATCAAAGAAATTTAAAAGAAAAGTGCATATAGTAGAATTTATTATATCTATTTATTTTTTTCATTGCAATGATTTTAAATCGAATTATACTTAAAATTTTAGATGCATACAATTATTGCGTCGTCCATTCGACAAAGCATGACTTGTAGGGTTAAAGATACAAAAACACCTTTTCTTAAGATCGCCCTGCATGCAGCAGTAAATTTGCAGTAGATACAGGTAGTAGGTTACTGAAAAAATAATTTGATAAAACAGGTATGTACGAGTTAGGGTGTTCGATTATTCGCCATTTTCCCAAAACGGGGTTTCAAGTTATTCGAAAAATTGCAAAAATTAAAAAAAACTGTTCCCTATTTTGAAATTAAGAAGAAACCGTATAAACCACTTTTATTTTATATAAATAGTTCTCAAACAGGGAAAATGCCTAAATATGTTGGTATAAAGGCATGAGCAAAAATTACAATAAAACTAGTAACGTTAAGGACAGCCTTTATTTAGAAAAGAGCAAGGTAAAATAAGTTAAACGTTTTTTTTTTTTATCAAAAGTAAAACATATAAGAATCAGTGTTTGTTTGGTTTTATTTTAACTTTATTACATTTTTTCTAAGTTCTTTCGGATTTGAGTAGTTTTCTTGCCGCCGTAGCCAAGTGCTTAGATGTACCTACTGCAACTCGCGGGGTCCATGGTTCAATTTCTGGTCCCAGCAACATCAAAAAAGGCAAACATCCGAGTGTACTTATTCGGAGTTGGGGCAAAAGTGTAGATCTCTCCAATTAAGGGTTTCCCTTGAATTGGAGAAAGCATTGAAAACTTCTAAAATCAAAAACTTTTATTGAGAGGTTAAGATTTGTATGAAATTAAAAAACCGTTGTTCGATGAAACATCTGGTTTATTAGATATTCGAAAAATCAAGATTTAAAAAACTGCCCATAGATATAAAAATCCGGTGGAAACCGGTTTGGAAAAACCGAGTCCAGCAGACTAGTACGAGTACTACATATCGAGGGCTTATATTCAATACCCTCTATGTGCAATTTTCACAAAAACTACATTATGATGTTAGCACAAATCTGGACTTACCTGCAAACACTGATGTTAACTCTGACTTTACAATCTAATAGTAAATTCTCCTGTCAAGTGTTATACAAGGTCAGCATTAATATTACCGATGACAGTAAAGTCTTCGGTGGATTTTTATGTCAGAATATAATTTTTGTGAAAAGTGCAGATAGAGGGTATTGAGTATAAGCCCTCCTCGATATGTACCAATGTAAAAATATAACTGTTGCATAAAAAAACAAATGTATAAAAACTTAAAATGTAAAAAAAAAAAATGTATCGAATAACATAGTGAATATAAAAAAAATGTCCACACTTGTTTGAATCACCGCATGTACTCATGTATGCATATGCGTGTGAGTACTTACAAAAGTATGCCATAGTTACCAATATAAAATCTAATAGAAAAGACTCAGCACCCGAAAATTTTATTAAAAATAGTAAGTGCGCTAGTTAATATAACCTTATAAGCTTGCGGTTATGTATATTATATCATTTTTCTACTTTATCCCTATCTTTACTCTTTTCGTTCTAATATCGATAACATAATCGATAAAATTGCGATAACAAAATCTATAAAAATTTAGACAACCAAATCGATAAAAATATCGATAACAAAATCCATAAAAGTATAGATAACAAAATCAATAAAATACCCATGACTTATATCGATAAAAAATCGATAAAAATGTCGATAATAAAATCTATAAAATATCGATAACAAAATTTAAAAAAACATCTATAACAAAATCAATTTCAATATAGGTAACAAAATCGAGCACTATATCGATAACAAAACCTATTGTATCGATTGGGATATCGATATCAGTATGGATAAATATGTTAGTAAATATATCAATAACAATACCGATAAATATATCAACAAATATATCAATTATTACATCGGAAAAAATGTCTATAAATATATCGATAATAATATCCATAAATCTAACGAATATTCCGAAATGTCCCGATAATCTCGAAAAAGTCCCGAGAATCCCGAAACAGCCTTGAAAATCGTGATTTAGTCCCGAGAGTCCCGAAACTCCCATTACTTTTATATTAATCTTTCTTCCTCCATCTTTACTTTAATCGGCATTATCATCCTCATATTTTTCTTTATTTTTAGTTTTATGTTTACTATTTTCTTCATCTTCATATTCCCTTTAACCTTTGCCCTTATGTATATAAGTAAGGTGTTTAAATTTACATCAATCTTCATTTTTGCCTTTGACTTTACGCACCTTTGTTTTTGTTTTTATTTTTACCCTTTCCTTTATCCTTTTCATCTTTTTCTTTTACGTGCTCCCCTTTACTTTCATTCTTGTATTGGTCTTTATACAAGTCTTATTTTTTAACCTTTTATTAGCACGTTTTTGTTAAATTAATAAGTAACATGTGCACACATTTAAGAAGCAGTTGTTTCCGTCCCAACCATTTCCGTGTGCAATTTCCGTTGAATTTGTCAATTTACTCCCACCAACTAACCGCCGCGGCGCGGTGTATTTATAAACCGGTTTTCGTTTATGGATATATTTCTGATGATTACACCTCAAAGTTCGGGTACATTATTTCCACTTAAGACAGAGCGGCCACTATAAATGTATGTCATGAATGATTGGAAGTAGAGACAAAAAAATCAAAACAAAATTAAAAATTCAAAAATTTTTATTGAGCTCCATGCCGTTTTTAATGAAAATTTATTGTGGAATAGCAAAACAAAACACAAATAACTTAAGGACGAGCACACCTAAAAGTTAAATATTCTAAAAATAGAATTATTAGCACAAACCAACAATACCAACAACCACATGATCAAGTGAATTGCAGCGGAATAGCTGCGCTTGATTGTGTTGGCATAACAAAAATGAAAATACATAGTGGAAAAAAGCAAACGATAATTTACAAGGCGTACTTAGCACAGTGCATAGGCAACTGGCTGAGTCAGTGGGATCGTCGGTTCGAATCCTACTGAAAGAAGTCTGATGAGGAAATGTGGTGATTTCCGAAATAGCTATCACTTCTACCATTTTTTCAAATTATTGTTGCTATTCCACAATAAATTTTCATTAAAAAACGGCCTCGAGCTCAATAAAAATTGTTGAATACAAAAAAATAACAAAAAAACAAACAAAATTAAAAATTTGAACAATAAAAACCGAGGACCCAATATAACTGTTAGGTATAACGATTTTTATTTTTAAATCCAGAGTAATCGTTATTTTTTATTGTTATTTTTTCGATTAAAAATAATCGTTACTTTGGATTTTTATTTTAAAAATTTGTAACCGTTATATGAAGGCTGAGTTTTAACGGCCGATTAAAATTTTTGGGAAAGAACTACCGAACACCGAATTACCGAGTACCAAGCACGGTGGGATGACCCTTGTTACAAATTTGTATGCTCGAAGTTGAAAATTCAGTACAAATTTAAAAAAATCATAACATTAGAGTACTTATTGTACGTGCCCGAGCCTCAGCCTCAGCCTCAGCCTCAGCATCAGTCTCAGCCTCAGCCTTAGCCTCTACCTCATTCAGTGTTTTTTTTTTAGTCTGCAGGTGTCCTTTAAGGCCCCCCTCCCACACTTATGAAGACACAAATTGACGGTAAGTGCAGCAACAAATATAAGCTCTCTTAAAATGTTCTGAGGAAGTGATCCACGGTGTACTTGAAATAAACAGCAATAAAGAGAGCTTCTAATCAAAGAGTAAAGGCATTTTCCTAATAATGAGAATTACTGAGCTATGCAAGAGTAAATTTTCTAGCGATGCTCTTCTAACTTTTCCGGGGCGTTTATCACTGTTGACTAAGCTTGTGTAAGAGATTGTTGTTGCCTATTCACGGCCACTAGAGATCGTTACGCCTTTGCCTTTGTTTATTTATTGCATCTTTTAAGAATATTTGGCGTCCAGTGAAAACATTTTCTCCCCACAGACATTGAAAATTTGCACGGTTCCGCGCTGTTCTCAGATTTTCTCTATCACCTCTTGCAAATACAATATTTACTCTTGAATGAAAATTTTGATTATATCTAAAATGCAATCGCAAATTTTTCAACGTTACTTTGAATTTGTTGACTTTTCACTGGGAGCTGCATATCTCGAGAATGCTAGTGTCTTGGCTGTTCAGTATTTGAAAAACTGTCGTCTTGTTTACAACGCGCTGAAAAAATACTCGTTTAAAATACTCGAAATAACAAAATAAATAATTTTAGTGAATACTAAGTGGATGAAAAAACATTTATTTATATACAAATATAGTATATGAGAGAGTGTCCGCAAAAAAAGTTTCGACAGCCCAAAATATAAATGAATGGGAAATAAAATATATGATTTACTAAATAATATTTGTGCCACTTAAAAACAAGCAAATACTACAAAAAATTACGAAAAAGTCATTAAATTATTTCTACATAAAAAAAAATTATAAGAAGGCATACTTTAAGCCAATAATTTCGTGCGAAACAAGCCTGTATACTAAAGAAAAGTTTAAAAATAAAGTGTACTTTGCTGTGCGTTTAACGCGTCGTAAATTGACAAGTGTCACTTGTGATTGTCAAGAGCAGCCGCGAAAGCATAGTGTCACCACCCACCTCAGAGGGGTGTTAACAGCCACAGCTGTGGCACAGGCCACTCTTTTCGGTATTTTGCGTATGTGTATTTGTTTTCCGCTTGTTTTAGTGTTTAGTGTGTGTTTTTGAATTATTGACAATTAATGCACAGCTATTGCGTGAAAGCTATAAATTAAATACACACCCACATATGTATGTGGTCAGTGCGAAAATATTATAAAATATGCTTTGTGAATATACATTTAAAACTGCAACAGTGCGAAATATTTGAGAAAAATTAATAGACAGTTCGGCGCGTGTTCGAGTGATAATGATTGCTTTTCTCATACTTGCATACTAGTTAGTATGTATGTATGTACATTAGGGTGTCCCAGAACATAAGGAGTGTGTTTTTTCGAGTAATTCGATATGCATACTCAAACACTTTTTTTCTTTTTGACGTAAAGTATTCCGTCTTTCTCTAAAGTATGTTTTTCACATCAATTATCCGTTCTAAATAGGGGTAAGAAAACATCCGTCTTACGGTCGCCCTTTAGTTATTTCATTACTACCGTCTGTGGTGCCTGGACGTTTGTTGTTGTAGTTGCAGCGACACTACTAAACCCCGACTAAATCGGCTAGCTTATCAACCATTGTCATCAAGTTTAATTGAAGCAAGTGAAAAAGAGGTTACTGATTTCGTATGGGGTACCTTTACAATGCGGACAAATTGTTTATTGGGTTTTTTGGGGTAGAGTCTAAATAAATAACCGTTAACCTGTTACAGTTTGGAGACCTTACTTCCAACAGAGTTACGCGGGTTTTTCCATGCAGCTGAAGATCTTCGTTTGCAACAGGAGGTGGTTGAATTCCGTTGGCGGCATTCACGGGGCGAGAGTTGGTAAAAGTGGTGGTTGCCCTCGGCGAATGTTGCTTAAAGCGTGGCTGTACAGCATTGGGTCCAGTGGTGGTGCGATGTAAGTCGATCTTGTCCGTGAGTTCGTAGGGAACCTAGAAGGTTACTCTGGTTCCAACCAGTGCCCGAACCCGCTCATTCCGACATTTTTCAGACTTGTCTCGTTGGTTCCGAAATCTATCACTGAAATTAATTCACATGTCTTTCAAATTAATTTTAAATAACAAAAAAATGATGCTGTTCAGTTTCGTCTCAATAAAATGTAAAAAATTTCTTATTTCATAAAACCATTTTAAGGCAGATTTTCAGAATTTGTGGAGTTTGTGGTTTTTATCGGGATAGTCGAAGAAAGGATTTTCGTCCCGTGCTGTCTGCAAAATTTGTTAAGACCTTCCCTACTGTACAGTTGCAAGTCGATCATCTTTATCAACTACGTGTACAACATATGTATGTATTACATCCTGAGATACCAATTTTCTCAGAACAAGAACTCACTTGCACTTTTTTTTAATTTTCTACCAGAATGGCAACATTCTTTAAAGCACTCCCGAATTATAGCCAGTTTTTAGTTATAATATAGATATTTGGGCGTCAATTCAGATAAGAATACTAAAAAACTAAAAAATATTTAAAATTGAGCTTCACTGCTATGTGTGCCATACACATTTTTTTACTTGTATATTTTTATGTTATTTAGGTCAAAAGGAAAAATAGAAAATTTCTAAAAAAAAAAATTCTGGCACACCATAATGTATACATTTTTATATATACATAAATTACTGTTCTTTGGGCGTGTATTGCCATTTGCATAATCCGCCACCATGATAATATGTACATACATATGTATAACCGTGGCATTGCCCAGGATTGCAGCTAGTGGGGGCGGACTGTAAGAAGAATTTTTGGCTGCGTAAAGAAAAAAAAGTGTCAACAAACACTGCGGCTTGTTCCTTGAAATTTTTGTTAAATTTGCTTGTTTGTTTACATTTTCTGCTCTTGTGCTGTTGTCTTTTGGTAGGATTTGGTGGGATTCATTAAACAACCTACCAATGAGTCCTGGTTGTTTGGTACAAACACAGGGTTGCATATCCCATATTTAAATAGCCAATATTGGCCATTTAAGTGCATATTAAATGTATGATCTGAAAATGAATAGTGGGAGTTAATCAACAATCTCTACATAAGTAGACCATCTGAAATTGGGCCTTAGGAGTATAGAAAATTATTTAGGCAATAGAAAATATTTACATAACATGAACCTAATATTAATAATAATGTGTACATACGTATTTTTATACTTTGAAGAATCCGCAATTTCGTAATTATTCTCATGTAGAGACATACTTACCACCTCGGATTTGTTAACATTTTATGAAAGTATACCCATCCAGTAGTTAAACGCTCGATAGATTTTCAAAAGCTAACTCGTATTTTTATTTTATGGCCTACTCAAGTTTATATGTCCCGGCCAAAGTAGCTTTCAAAAAAGTGGAAAAAATGGTTAAAATAAATGTCTGAGCGAAATCAGAGGTAAAGACATATACATATAGTGAAATTTCATGGGAAATATTTTCATAGAAAATTCTAACCATTTATCTCCCGCCCGAAAGGTCGCTTTGACCCTTTTTTCAAATTTGGAAGGTCGTTAGAGAATTGATATAATCTAGAAAATTTTACTAGGGGTCTACTCAGGCAAAAACTTAATGCCGACAACGCAACAGTCTATATAAAATTAAAACAAAAAATCTATGCCAAGAAGGAATAACAGCCAACTCAATTTAAAAAAAAGAAATTTGTAGAAAAAGTCGATTTTTTTTACTGATTTTTTATTTTAATTTTTTAGTAGGTCCGAACAGTTGGGATTAAAACTAAAGTCATTTGGATTCGAATACTTGGCACTATGAGTTTGTATTAGTCCGTGACGCTTTTCGAATCGCATTGAGTTTCGAATCGCAATACATTAGGGTGGTTCAAAATTGCTTGTGAAAAAGTAAAGTCGTAATTTTAATGCAATCATATAAGTGGGCGGTGCCACCCCCAATTTCCTAAAATGTCTTGAAAAACCACTTCTTTGCTAAAGAACGATTGTATATATCAATTTTGAATAAATATTGATGAATTCATTAGCCACATTCTTCAAAACACCTGAAGGTCCGGTACATAAACAATATAAATTCAAGGCCGTATTTAAGAAAAGCCGCCAAACTTCGACAATTTTTGTGCGATTGCAATAGATGAGCTATCAGTTTCTTTAAAAATAGATTTAATTTTAGTTAGTACTACATATTTTGAAATGGTGGAAATAATCGATGGTCAAAATTTAAAAAATTAAGAGAAATATGGGTTTTTTTTATTTTACCCGATAAAAAATCCCAACAAGTCTAGTCGGACAATAGATTATTATATACCATTTTAAAAACCTATATATCCTCTTCTCAGATTATATTCGATCTTTGAAATCGAAACTCAAAAATCTACAAAATCGAATTTCATACATCTAATTGATCATTTTTTAAAGATTTTTTTCTAAAAATGGGCAATATTTCTCATAAATACGAGTAAAACTTGAAATTAAAAAAAAAAAAAAATCCCGATGGGCGCCCTAATATTCATATGTATGGATATGAGTATCATGGTCACTATCGCTGTCATTGCCACTGCCAGTGTTACGAGTATAACTAAGTACCGGCGCGTACTTTGTCAATTAGTTAGTTTATTTTGAAATGAGACGTAGTAGTTCGTGGTTCCCACTATGGGGTCATTATTTCCAGCACCTTTACAATTGGCCCCGCATATTTTGCAATCACTCACAAGCATATATATACAAACTTATGTATGTTTACTTCACATTGTACTCGTATACATGCATATCTTTTTTATATGTATTTATGGCCGCCGTTCAACACTAATCGAATTTAATTGATCATAATTGTGATTCGAATACTCGGCAGCCGTCTGTCACTTATCATTTTAGGGATTTATTGCTTGTGCAGTCTGTGACACCGATGGCTTTTTTTGGTCTTGTCTCATTCGGTGATATCGATATGCTGATTTGCTGACCCTCATTGCCCCGCCGACAATATTCGTTTGCCTTTGTTGCTGCTCTGGTGTATGTAATATATGTACATTAGGGTGCTTCACCGAAAAAATTCCGCCGCTTTTCAACCGGAGTTATAAAATTTTTTGAAATATTAGTATTTCGGAAAATTATTAATTATTTGAGACCGATTTGAAAATTCCAACTCTGGCAACTGTCTTCCAATTCACCACAGTATTTCGAAAGACAAAAGTTTTTCGTAAGAAAATTGTCAACTCTGGCAATTATCTTGAAAGCTCTTTAGTGTCATTCAAAAGACTAATTGAAAGATATACTAATGAGAGGGTCTTAGTTAAATTAAATTGAAAAACATATATTCATATTTTTTCTTTTTAGAACAATAAAAAGTAAAAATAAAAGAAATTCAAAGAAAAAAGGAAATAAAGCAAAAATAAATAAATTCTGTTTTAATTAAATGAAAGTATAACGATTTTTTTCTTCTGAATTTATTAAAAATGATGGAAAGTAAATTTAATAATAAGAAAAAAATTCCGCCACCCGAGACTCGAACTGGAATCTTTCGAACGGCACGGCATGTCTGTGCTCTACTCAGTCGGTCATTGCGACCGCTGGGGCGAGGAGAGATGAATGATATACACGTGCTTTTTGTCAAAATAGCTTTTCACCACGAGTGTTGAAGGAGAGATCTTTTTTCTAAGACTTTTGTGCTAGAACAACAAAAGTCTTTCGAACTGTCTTGTTATCTGCCTTACGAAATACTTGTTACTACTATCTTAGCGAGAATTGCCGTATTAAGCTTAAACCCTTTTATCAGCCGAGGTGATTTAAAAAAAATTAAATTTTTGGAAATATTTTCTATTGGGTCCAGCTCACGCAAATTTTAGCATTTTTACGAAATATTTTGGTGCAAGTCTTAAGATATAATAAATTTTATAATTCCGAAGACAAAAACAGTACACTTTTTTTTGCGTGGAGAGTGATGCACCCAAGTGTACATAAATGTATGGTTGTATGTACAATATGTATGTGCGTTTTCCCACAAGTCACCAAGTGCCAAATCCCCATTGGCTATTTAGATATTGTGTCTTGTCAGTTGATTTGACAGTGTCATCGCCATTGCATTCTTCAGTTTCCGTAGCGATTTCGTATCGAACGCACCTTTCACACCGGTTTCGGTATCTCGGTTGCAATTTCGACCAGATTATCTGCGATCGTGATTCCCGAATTTGTGTGTTTGCTCCTCCTCGATCAGTTCGTTGGCTTTATCTCCGCTCAAGTCAATTCCCAGGTATTTTATGTAATAGTTGAACACTATCGAATAATTAATATAAACAAATTTATAGTTTTACCGGTTTTAATTGAACAAATGTGCATACACACATATAAAATAACCTACTATATGTAATTTTTAGGGTTTATACAATTTATGACATTATGAAATTATTTAATTAATTCAGTTAGTTCCCAATTACTAATTTGTTTTCTATTGTTTATTACTTTATTTTTAATTTTCGAAACGTCAATTAGGTGGTTCACAGACCTAATAGACGTTTTGAAAACAAAATAGAAACTAAGAAACAACAGCTAAAAAATTGTAAATATTCTTCTTGTTTGGTGCTCTAACCGCCTAAGCGATTTTGGACGAGGTTAACAAAGCACGCCAGTCGTTTCTCTTCTGTGCCAACTGACACCAATTGGAAATGCCAAGTGAAGCCAAGTCCTTGCCCACTTGGTCTTTCCCTCGCAGGTTCCGAGTTGAATACTTTCAGAGCTGAGGCGTCGGAGTCCATTCGAACGACATGACCAAGACTACATATGTATGTCTATGTCGTTGTAAAGATAATTCATCATCTCGGGGCATCGCCGTCGCCAACGCGTACAGGCCCATAAATCTTCTGCAAAATCTTTCGTTCGAATACTCCCAAGAGCCGCCTCATCGGATGTTGTCTTTGTCCATGCTTCTGCGCCATATACCAACACGGGCATGACGAGTGACTTATAGAGTGTGGTTTTCGTGCGTCGAGAGAGGACTTTACTTCTGAATTGCCTATTCAGTCCAAAGTAGCACTCTTTGGCAAGAGTGATTCTGCGTTGGATTTCGATGCTGGCATTATTATCGGTCTTAAGCTGATGCCACATAAAACGTTTGCTTCGCTTTACGTGACAGATTCGCTTTGACAGCTAAGATGAATTGTATGAAAATGCACAAAGCATGCCACATAGATCATTGAAGCTGCAGCGCGAAGCGAAAAGATGGCCAACTCCCATCTTTTTGCGCGCTTTGACAATCAGCCGGTTTAATATTTATTTTGTTTCGTCCAAATTCGGGTATTCATGCTGAAACATAAAACTCAATTACATTGCTGATAATTTTAAAGCAAAATATCTAAAATCCACAGCAATTTTGACGAGTAAAAAATTGATTTCTTGGCGTTCATTGTGGCATACCTTTTGCGTCTGGCGCTTTGCTGGCAAAGTTATAAATGTCACGCAAAGCTACAAAGTTTTATCTGGCATCAGCTTTAATGTTGGTTCCGAAGTAAACGAAATTCTCTACTTTCTCGAAATTATACTAATTGTCAACAGTGACGTGGGTGTCAAGGCGCGAATGCGCTGACTGTTTGTTTGATGACAGGAGGTACTTCGTCCCATTCGCTTTGCTTCCTTATCCAACTTGAAAAAGGCAGATGTCATCGGCATACGCCAGCAATTGCACGCTCTTATAAAATATTGTTCCAGAGCGGTTCAGTTCGGCAGATCTTATTATCTTCTCCAACACCAGATTAAAGGAGTCACATGAAAGGAAGTCGGCCCGTCTGAAACCCCGTTTGGTGGTGGAGTTGAGTTGAGTTGAGTTATCATCTCCTCGCCACTGTACTTGAATAGCTCAGCTGGCAGGCTGTCAGCTCCAGCAGCTTTGTTGTTTTTCAGCAGCGTTATTGCTATTCGTACCTCGTCATAGTCAGGCGGAGGAACATTAACTCCGTCATCATTGACTGAGGGCTCGGGTTCTTCTTCTCCGCAACTTTCCAAGCTGCTACCATTCAGTAGGGTGAAGAAATGTTCCCTCCATAATTTAAGTACGTTCTGAACATCGGTAACTAGGTCGCAATTGTTGTTCAATTCATGTACGAAAATTAAATTTCTTGAAATGATTTCGTGAAACGACAAACGCAGTAACGTAGAAATTGTCTTTTCCCTGTTCACCGATAGACTAATTTCTTTAGCTTTTTTTTCTCAGCTGGAAAATGCTGCGCAGACTTTCCGAATGATCAGGCATCGTTCATTTACTGTATATAGATTGGGGTGTCTGATTCAAAGAGTTGCACGATAGTCGACCGAAAGGTACTTCCCAATTTGAACGGAGCTGAACGTTGTGCTCAACGTCACTCTATATAGCCATATTAGTTTTGCGGATATCCCAAATATAGACATGGCGTCGTGCTATCAAAGTAGGTTGCATTCCCATAGTTTAATAACCGAAGAAAGCATACTATGTCCCTTTTTTCAAAATAGAACACTGTGGACCATCCAGGTTCATTCGTTTGGAGAAGTTTTACGACTTCTTCAATAATTTAGACCAGACTATTTGGGTATTTAGTATCCAAACTGGTACTTTGAAAACAAAAGTATGTACTTAAGAATGCCCATCACTGGTATTGACGTCAAGTCATTCCATTCTACGAACGAAACAAATCCGATTATTCAAAAAATTCACACTTTAATAAAATAATATGGATACATAGTTTGTTATAACCAGTGTGACCAGATTACACTTTTTCAAGCTAAATTTAGCAATTATATATTTGCTCTAGCCTCGGAGCTTGTTATAAGTAATTCTCATTTGTTTTTACTCTGAGAAAAAATCCGATTTTTTAGGAATACATATTAAAATAAATTGCGTTGAGCTGTCCACTTATCCTTATCGCTTTTTCCTACACGGGAAAATGTGACGAATTAACATATTTAGACAGGATCTTATCTTTGGAAGTTGTATTGGCAGACCATTCAAAAGCTCTGCAATTTGGATGCAGACGAGAGGATGTTTTTTTTTTTAACAAACGGATGCGAAAAACACCACTGGAGACAGCGCGCCATACAAAAAAGGGGTCGAGTCGAAAGGCCTATCGCTTTAAGAGCTCAGAAAAAATGGGTTTTAAGGTCGACTGGGAAGTTTTGAGCGAGAAAATTCAAAAATTAATTTAATGTCCATTTGAATTCATAGGGTTGCTGTTTTTAGCTTATTTCTTCACTGCCTCCAACTCTTTCTAACCTTCTTTTAATTCAATTTATTTGCATTTTTTGGGATCATCTGGTCATACTGGTTATTACCAAGTTTTTACGCTTATCAATGACCTTCCGCAATGTCTAGTAGTTATCTACATAAAACTGTGATAAAAACAAACATACATATACATACCTACATACATCCGTTAAATAAAAGACTAGCGATCATTTAAGAAAACTACACTGAGAAAAAATAGCAGAACATGTACATACATACATACATATGTATGTAAATGTGTCTTCAATAAAATTTCTTACAATCGTTCAAACTATTATATTTTTAAAATTGTCGATAAACGTGATAACGGTAATAAATTTGTGTGAAATACCGATAATAACATCGATAAATATGACGATTGCAAAATCAATCCATAAATCAAATTTATCCAAAAATAGGTATATCGATTGTTATATCGATATGAATATCGATAAATATATTGATTTCAGTATCGATAGATATGTTGACAAATATTTCAATAACAAATATCGATTATCATAAAGATAAAAATGTTGATTATTATGTCGAGAACAGTATCGATAAATATATCGATAACAACATCGACATTCTTTATCGGTATTTATAACGATTGAATAATATCGAAAACAAATCGAGAACCCGGAGATGGTCTTAAAAATACTGATTTAGTTCCGAGATTCTCTAAAATCCCGAAATTGTTCCCAAAATGAGGTAAGGTATGCTGAGTTTAGGTGCGGTGTGGTGAGAATGGTTATGATGAGCTCAGTTTTAGTGAGTAAAGGTATGGTGAGATCAAATGTGGTGAGCTTAGTTGAGGTGTGGTGAGTTTGGGTGTGGCGAGTTAAGAATATGAGTTGCAGTGATTCTCTGTGTCTCTATATCAGCTACGTCCAATTCGAACTTTTACAATAGAGCTTTGAGCTTTATCACCGACAGCGTGGAGTACAACAGCTTTCTTTACACAGCGAGAAAAAATATTTATTTGCTTTGCTTGCCAATCAACATTTCCGCTAAATTTGCCAATTTACTCCCAACCAAACAACCGCCGCTTAAGAAGTTTCACTTCTTTTTTTTATTTCTGCAGGAAAATTTACAGCAAAGGCTAAGAACTTTTCAAGCAACAGAAATAATGAAAAATATTTCTTTACAGTTTTGTTTGAAAAAATCATGTTAAATTTTTCTCAGTGTACGATAAAATATTATTCATTTGGATAAAGGAAATGCAAAGTTTTTGCTTGCTGTATTATTCTAAGCACTGCAGCAGTTTTTTACTGCTTAACAGTGGCTTAAAAAATACGATATTACGGAGTGGGGTTTACTCTTTTTTTGAACGATATTAAGCAAATACAGCGAGGCTGTTAAAGTTCTCTTTGAGAAAAAAGAGTGTGAAAACGACTTCCCCAGCAAAAGAGCGATATTGTAAACTTAGCTAAGCACTTTTTAAATGTAGTTTCTTTATTTATTTGTGTTTCCGCGTGCTTTAAGTGATTATCAAAGATATACTAACACGGGTATGTATGTATGTCAGTACACCCGATTTGATTTATTAGCAGAGAAAATTGTTATTATTTGAACACTTTTGAAGTGGCTACCTCAGTGCACGGACTTTGCCACTTTATTGGTAGATCTACCGACTTTTTAGCTGTATTTTATTTTCTACCATTTTTACCAGCAAAGGCTAAAAATCTACAGATATTTACCGGAAAGAAAAAAGGGATTTAAAGAACGCACTGTATGCATATTTTGTCATCGAACACACCTAAAATGAATATGAAAAGTTAACTCTGACCCTAACCAATTTAAACGTGAAATTGCAACTCTATTTATTAGCGGTTTATGTAAATACTTTTCGCTTGCAATACGCTTTTTGTGAAGGACTGCCATGCGAATGGTCTCAGTTTAATCAAAAAACCTTGAAGTGGAGGTATGTGATTGTTTGAGTTCCTTTTTAAATTAATACAGGCTCGAATTACGGCATCCGTGATGGAATTAAATTCGAATCGAAAATCTTTTTGAGATAATCTCAATGAGATTACAGCAGTTGATAGCGAGCTCGCTTTTTCGATTTAAAATGTATTTGAGAGAAAGCAGCTGTCTTTTTATTTCATTCGATCACGGATGCCATGATTTGGGCCCAGTGTGATTTATGTTTTTTGTTGAATGTTTTATTGGCGTGAAATACATTTTTTGTTCTTTTATAAAAAAACGAGAATTATCCCGATGTTATAGCAGGAGTACAGAAATAAAAGTGACACCAACTACGCAAAATTACATTAAAAATTACACAAATACATACATCATTTTGACATCCAGAACGACCGAGGCGAAAATCCAGCTGCACCGATAACACCACATTTTTGCTTTTAAAAAAATCTACCAACTTCTACCATTTTTTGTATGTAAATAATAAATTTTTTCGAAGTCCGTGCACTGGGCTACCTTTTGGTTGTACAAAAGAGCACGCAATCTCTGCTGCTCAGTGCTCTCCATATTCGTACATATGTATGTATGCAAGTATGTTTGTGTATGTAGGTATGCCTGCGACTGCCAACAGGTGAGCATAGATCTTGGCATACAAAACGTGTGATCCAATGGAACCGGCTGTCATGTGTAAGGAGGGAAACCATAGGAGGTGGGGAAGCATTTAAAGTTCGGAGAGAGCGCATGTGATAATATACATACGAGTAGGTTCTTTTTCTTATTGGAGTTCCTCATGTGTTTGTTGTTTTAATTTTTATTTCATTATTGTTTTTTTTTTCTTGCCACTGGGCTCGCTTGTGGTCTGACGTTCAGCGTGTGACTTTAGAAATTGCAATTTTTAGTCGTTTGTTGTGCGTCCTCGTGTCGAAGTCGATCGTGTAATTGCGTGTTCGACGACGGTTTCTTCGGTTCGGGTGCGTAACGTGTTTTTAGGTAGAAGAACCGTTTACCGTTTGGTGCGCAAGCGAAAGAGTGTTAAAATTAGAATAAGAATATATACATATATGTATAAGAAAAAATATATAACGAAAACTTTATTACATGAAGCGAGTGTGATTAGAGAAAAGTGCAAATGTTAAAAAATAAATCGGTAAAGAAAAAAGTGTTGTGTTTGCTGTTGTTGAGTGCCAAATTAGTTCGTAACAGTTATTTTGTTTCAAAGCGAAATCTTAATTTAAAAATAGTTGATTGTGTTAAGGTTGTTGTTATTATTAAAAATTAAGCGATTTCACATTAAAAAGTGTTCGAAGAAGTTAACGTGAAACCTTCAAAATGTTTATTGGCGCATGTTAACGAAGCTGAGTGTACATGCACATGTACATACCTACACGCTAATGAAACGTCAAAAAATTGAGTGCGCGCTTTTATACGGAAAGTGTTTGTGATGTTGTTGTTGTTGCGCTCGCCATGTGACAAGCCGCTCGGCGCGCTAAAAAATTATTATTTTTTTTTACAAATATGTTAATAAAATGTTAAATGTTCAATATTTGATTATCTAGCTTTGCTGTTCTAATAGTTTCGCAGAAAATTGCTCTTGAAATTCCGCAAAATAAAAATTTGACTGTCATACTTACCAACTAGTGCGCACAGTTTTGCGTATTCCTATTAGTTTAAGCCGGTTTTTCGCCGCAATTAAGCCGTTATTCTGTAAATTGGCTAGACAACAAGCAGTCTTTTTCGATATTTTATTTTTTAGTCTTATTATTATTATTTAGTCTCTTAGCTTCCAATCTACTTTTTTTTTCTCATTCTGCCGCTTGCATTCGATGTCTCTTTTCGTGCTTGGTTTTTTTTTGTTTTTCTTACTTTATTACTTTCTACACTTTTAATTATCTGATTTTTTCATTCATCTCTCTTCTCTTTTTGTTGAGTAATTGTTTTGGCCACATTTTGCTGTTCGTAATGTTAGCCAAAAATTTCGCTGAACTTGCCAATAGCGTTGTTGTGTTAACTTGTTTTCGTTTGTCTGGTGCCGCAGAGGCAATATCTCTCTCTGACATACACACGGTTTTTGCACATTTTTCATTGACATTGTTTTTTGCTTTAGTTCTCTCATTCTTCTTTCTCGCAATTTTATGAAGAAATTAAATGATTTGCAATTTGCTTATTCATAAAATCTACAAACAAATATGCAAATGTTGAATGTGCTATGCCATTTTGCTTAGGTTAAATAATTTTGTTGCCATTTGTCTGATATTTACACACACTAACACACATTTCATTGACATCGATTCCTTTTTGTTTACTTTGTTGTTGTTTTTAAAGTTGTATTGTTTTTGTTATTAATATTCACCACTGTTCATAACTGTTGTTGTGTTTCCACGACCTTTCCAATAGTTGATTGTCAGCTGATTTTTAAGTTTCCGTTTGTATTCTTGACGCTCTCCTAGAAATATTTGGTTACAGCCCATGGTGAAATTATGTATATTTCTTAAAGGACCACGTCCGGTCAGTAAACCTGTAAGAATCAAAAGCTGGAGCTTAGTCAGCTGCAGGAGCTTTCTACTCACTGGCCATAAAGGCCTGGCAACTTTGCATGACGGGTTTTTGCCCTACGCTTGCTGAGCAGACTATGAGCCCATCTGTGCGGGAGCAGGCGGCAGATTGCCAACGGAACTCCTATGACCTCCCTGTCCGAAGGGATGGCCTGGAGGGGGCCCTGCCTAGCCAATTCACCCGCCCTGTAATTTCCATTGATATCACGGTGCCCTGGGGCTCAAATTAGCTCAAATGGAAGTATTATGAGGCGGTTGAGAGCGAGGTCAGATATTCTCCGACCAGTTTCGATTGTATCATTAGCAGTCCCAGCGCCCTGATTGCCGCTTGGCTATCAGAGTAGATATTTTTCCTCCTACAGGTCTATTCTGCGCTGGTAATACAAATTTTGTAACCGGTAAATAAAGCTCGTGTATATTTTTAGTGCCTTTCTTCATTCTGTGTACTCCTGTAACCGGCAAATTTTGTTAACATCTCATAAGCTGGTAACAAAATATTGCCCCGTGAATTATGCAATGCTAGAATTTCTACAATTCTTCATAGCTGAATAGCTGAATATTTTATCTGCATTACCAACGTACCCAGAATCGCGTAGACAAGAACGGATAACATTTTTTGGCAATAAAATTTTCAGGTTACAAAACCTTCGGCAACGTGCAGAATAATACACATGTTTGTCGGCAAAACATTGGTACATAGCTGCCTATTTTATAGCAGCCGCCTCTGCCTGAAAGATCGCGTAGAGACTGAACATAAAATCGATTGAGAGTTTCTGGCAGTAAACACCTCCTCCAACTCTCACGTCCAGCTTCAAGCCGTCCGTGAAGATGTTTATTGGACACCTACTCCAGATATAGCCATCCTCCCATTCACCCCTTGGTGGGACCTGCGTGGAGAGGGATCTGTTATCCAGTGCCTGTACGCTGGGTTGAAATAAACTCACAGTCTTTGGGCCTAATGGCTGAGCGAATTACCGTTGCTTTTCCCGCAATGTCTATAGGTGCGACACTGAGCATAGCATTTAGCGCTAGAGTAGGAGAAGTCCGGAGCGCTCCGCTGATTCCAACGAGGGCCGCATTTGCACGCGCTCTAGCTTCCTAATAGGAGTAGTCTTTTACAGTGAATTCCACCAGAAAATGACCCCATATAACATGATTGGCTTGATTATGGTTTCATATAGACAGTAAATCACTTTTGGATAGAGACTCCATCTCTTCCCCATGGCATTTTTACAGTAGTAAGAAATCACCGATGCCCTTTTTACCATGATAGCTTTCCGTTCAGGCTCACGCCCAAGAACTTGACCCTGTCAGAGAGAACAAGTGAAAACCCCCCTATTGATGGAAGGTGGGTATGAGGGAAGCATTTGTACCTCCTGTTGAATAGTACGAGCTCCATCTTTCCAGGATTTATAGCAAGTCCGCAGTTAGCAGACCAACTGTGACTAAGTTTTGATAACCTTCTTTAAGATCATACAGAGAGGACCGGAACTTTCCTCCGCTTATGAGTGCCAAATAATCCGCGTAGGCGATAACCTGGCATCCTCTCCTTTCCAGTCCTACAGGATGTCGCCTATAACGACTATCCAGAGAAGAGGTGAAAGGATGCCTGCCTGCGGAGTGCCTTGGCTCACTTTTTGGCTGGTCATAGGCATTGCCCCATTCCGTTGTGACAGTTCTGTCGTGCAGCATACTGGAGATGAGCTTAAATAAATGTTTCTCGACTCCAAGCGTAGTCCGGGCTCTTATTATCGCCTCAGGTAATACATTATTGAATGCCCCCTGAATGTCAAGGAAGGCACATCAACAGCAACATCTTTACGCTTAAAAAACTCCTATATGACTCTGACGATTGTGTGCAAGTAGATTCCACGGATCTATCACTTAGGTAGGCACGTTGACAGAGGCTCAATCGCTTTCGAAGAATCCTCCTACAGAGTGCTGGACAGTTACAGAGAAGATGCTCTACCGTTTATTTTGCACAGTGCCCTTAGAAAACGCCAGTTAGTCAAGGAAAATCCATACTGTCCAGCTTGATGAGGAGCTCACGACTTGAACTTGCAACTTACACTCCAAAATTTTCTAAAAATTCTCAATAAAAAGTTTGAAATTTTGGTGAACATTTTTTAAAGTTTGATTTATTTTTGTAAAATTTGTGCAAGCTTTGAAATGTTGTTTCTGTTATGGAATAAATAGTATTTTATATAAATGAAAACTATTAAATATAAATAAATAAACATAAGTTGCAAACAATATTATTTTGAATTTTGGTGCTAAATTTCTGACTATCGCTGTATATTCAACACGGCCACTTCAGTAATAATAGGTTTCATCTCCAAATCTAGATTCTGGTTTGCCCTCTGCGAGAAGTCACCCAGCACTCCGCCATTATTTTATTGATCTTTGGTAGGAAATTAAATGAGATAAGTACAATAACGCCATCAACGTGTTCGTTTTCTTAATCATGTGTATTTTCAGAAATTCCATCCGAGAATCATTGTATCGCCTTGTCATAGTCATAGTTGTCTCAATAAAATGATCTTATTTTTTTGGCATATTTAACTGCCCTGAATACTTGAATAGAGATTCAAAAAAAAATTTAACTCCTCATTTGTAGCCCGAACCAGTGAAAAACGAGAGCGATTTTTTCCAGTTTTTCTTTTTCATACCGAAATCTTCCGAGAGCATCTAGGTGCATTTCTACGCATGAAAAATATTCTGATCGCACAACAACGCCATACTTATTGATTTGCTACTAATTACTTAGCTAGAGAAAGGACCGTGATTCAGATCATGCTTCTGAAACTCAAAGTGTCACTATGGCTTAAAACTCTACCGGATAATCTACGACAGATAGATTATACCACTCCTCTACTCTGCTTAGACAACAAATTCTCCACAAGGAGCCCAGAGAGGAACGAATGGGAAGGGGCCACAGACCTGAATCCAGGGTCTACGGCCATATATACAGATGGTTCCAAACTTAAAAAAAGAGTGGGTAGCGGGATCTACTCTGACGAACTCGCGCTAAACATCAGTTTTCGCTTACCGGGCCATTGTAGTGTTTTTCAAGCAGAATTAAACGCCATAATGGAGGCGGCACGGTGGGTTACAGCCTCCGCCCCTCCAGGACGGCCTATTGCTATCTATTCTGACAGCCAGGCTGCTATCAAATCTCTCAATTCTAACGCAACAACGTCCAAAGTAGCCATAGAATGCAGGAAGATTCTCAAACCTGCTGGCATTAAAATGCTCCTTGACTGTTGTATGGGTCCCCGGACATAGGGATATACCTGGCAACTGCCTAGCCGACGAGCTGGCAAGGAGAGGGACGGAAATATCTGAAGTCAATTCTGCTCAGAACGCGGGCATACCTCTAACCTCTTGCAAACACAGACTAATGACGGAACTCGTCGAGGAGGTAAATTTCAGGTGGGCTGTGGAAACCACCTGCCATACTACCAGGCAAATTTGACCAAAAATTGATGTAAAGCGATCCATAGCTCTTACCCTGCTGGACCGCTCCTCTCTCAGATTAGTAGTCGGGGTTATCACCGGACACTGCCTGATGGGCACACACGGAAAAAGGCTAGGATACCCCACCAACGATTTTTGTCGCAGTTTCAGAGACGAGGAAGAGGTGGAGACCGTTGAACATTATCTCTGCCATTGTCCCGCCCTGGCCAACACGCGCAACCGATTCTTCAACAAGTACTTTCTAGATTGTTTAGCCGATTTGAACTCGGCGAACGTCCTCGACTTTTTGTGCTATATAAAACGCACTCGGTGGTTCAATTACTAAGGAAGGGAAAGAAATAAATGGCTTCGGCCAATGGTATCACAACGGGCTTTTCCAGGCCACGTGTGCTCCGCGCTCGGCGCGGGGCTGCCACTCCAACCTAACCTAACCTAACCATACCAGAGCGCACTTGGGCCCAAGGGTATTATACCTTTGTTAACATAACGGTTGTTTGTAACATGCGAACAGTATCGGAATAGATATAGACAAATGTATACATTAATGATGCCAATGAAAAAGGAAATCGATTAAGCCTCGAGCAAAAATGGAGATATCTCAACAAAATGTGGTATGTGGGTTTTTCTTTATTCAAGGTGGCTTGCTATTTAAAACGGGCGAAATCGGACTGTAACCACGCCCCCTTCTCATATAACGGTATTTTAGAAAAATGCAAAAACTACGATATTTGAGTAAATATTGGATCCAAATTGTTGAAAATTAGTATGTGAAGTAGAATTTTGGTATGAAATAATATTATTATGAGACTTTTGTAAAAGGGGCGTGAGCCCGCCCACTTATGATGGAATTCTGTATCTTAGTAGCCGCTTCACCAATCCTCCCCAAACTCGGTACGAGCCTTGCTTAGGATCTAGATAGGAAATTTGCTGAAAATCTTTGAAATTGGGCCACGCCTACCTCCCATATAACGGTAATTTACAGAAAGACGATAAATCAGCAACTATTGAAGCTAATGGACTCAAATAGCTATAACCACTGAGCAGAAAATTAGATTACTATAAATTTTTGGATAATGGGCGTGGTGCCGCCCACTTATGACCACAAGTGTGTACCTCGGTAACCGATTTATCAATTTCTACCAAACTCGGTGCATTTAATAACCTTAGTACGGTAAAGTGATTCGTTAAAAAACGGTCTAAAACTACACTCGATTCTCGTATAACGGTAAACTTCGGATATACGAAAACTCCGAAATTTCAATAACTGAGGACGATCATTTACTCCAAGTTAAAATACTTACAACAATCTCTTAACAATAAATAAGACTGTTATAGACTTGACTTGTGCGGGGTATATAAAATTCGGTTTCGCCCGAGCTTATAAGTACTTCTTTACCTTTTTACTTGTTTTGATTTGAAATTGTCCTGTATCGGTGACAAACAATTTTTTTTAAACTGTGAAAAGAATTTGTCACTGATAGAGAATAGAGCCATACAAAAATTGTAAAATTCGAATAAAATCTAACTCTTAAAATGGCTGTGAAGGTCATGTCAAGGTCAACTTGATTTTGTAACTCCCATTTTTGTATCTCGAATTTCAAAAGAATAAAAGTTCTGCGTTCAGATACCTTTTCATATGTGGGATCCATTTGACCCAAAGGCCATACATGAAGTGTCACACAGCGTTGGAGAGCTTAATTTTTTCTATAAACTTTACATAAAAAAAAATTAAGATAAAATAAATATGGGCAGGCGGTGGCAACGTTCAGAAAGCATGTGCCCAAAATATTTCAATTTCAAATGTGGTTCACTTAGTCCAAATCTGAAGTTAGAATTCTCTTGGGTTTTTCTCCATGGCTTCAAATAGTCTACTACAAAAAAAATTTGGTTTTAGGTTAGAAACTACTATATATGTAGAAGCTATAGAAATTATCTAGGATCGTTCGCAGAATACATTAAAATAGAATTATATAAAAGCTATCAACTAATTACAAAAGTAAAAATTATAACAAATAAAGCGAAATAACTAACAAAAAAAAAAAATAAAAAAATAAAATAAAAAACGTAATTCAAATCTTGCTGTTAACTAGCACTTGAAACTCAAAATAGTAGTGAAACTATAAGCTATAAAATACGAGTATTTAGAAATCATTAAAAAATGCGAAAAGTGTAGTGCTTGCGATGCTAAGTGTTTTTTACAGCAAGAAAATGTGCAGTGTTGAAAAAGATTTATAAAAAATATAATAATTAATACAAAATCAAAAAAAAAAATTTTTTGCTTCTTCCCCTCCTCAGCCAACTAGTGTCACATCAAAAGATAAAAAGAAAAGTTAAATCGGTTTTAAGCATACACAAAAGAAAAAATTTTTAAAAAGTTCTAAAAAAAGAAGAAATTTTTAAGTACATAAGCTAATACTTACTTTATAATTGCATCGTACACATACAATGGCAACACTTTCCTCCAGCGCAGCCTCTAACGCTAGCGAACCGCCGAAAATCAGCAAATTCTTTAGCAGCAGCTGCAATTACCAAAGTAAAGTACAACAACTGATCAGCTTCAGTTTCACCTCGTCGAATTTCATTTTCATCACATGCATACTGAGTATTAGTAAGTTGTGCACTGTTACCGCTGGTCCGGTACAAACAACCGCCGCTGCTGGTACACCTGGTCCCACCACAGCCGGCCCACCCTACAGTGCACTCAATGCTACAACAACGTTAATGGAAAAATTGCATTCATTCGCCACAACTTTGGGCCCACCTGTGACATCGACAGAGAAATCAGCGAAAAATAGTGCCGCTGCTGCAAATAGTGTCAGTGACGGCAGTGGTTCAATGTCGTTTTTTGGTCGTAAAAATTTGATAAATTTCGATTTTAAATTTCTAAATGTCTCCGGCAAGATTGGTACACCGCTCAGCATTGGTGAGTAGAATAAACTAACTAAATAAGTATATACAGTAGTGGCCACATAATTAGGGATACTATTTCTTTACAAGTTTTGATCATTTGTACTTTCTTTTGTATTGTATGTAGTATTGTTTATACTACCACGAAAACCATGCAACTCATAGTTTCAAACATTGTAGAAAAGTTATAAAAATTCGCCAAATTTAAAAACATAGTAATTAAAATTTAAAACTTTGTAATCAGAATTTCTAGAAAAAACGCAATTTCTCTGAATCAAGTCGGAAACTTTAGCACATTTTTGGATATGAATTTTTATATCCATACAATTTTAGCCTAATGAGGTGCAAGTTTCGAGCGGGTTGAAAATCGCGCTGATTTAAACATTTTTTTTGGTGATGGCTTTTGCAATTTTTTTTTGCATTAAAATTGTATGGGCATAAAAAACGTTTCCAAAAAAAAAGCTAAGGATTCAGATCAGATTCAGTAGGAAGGATTGATTTTGAGAATGGCCGAAATTTGTAAAAAAATTCGGTCCTTAATTATGCGGCCACAACTGTATGTATGAACAAATGCGAATATATAGTCTGTAAGAAGGTATATCAATATATCGTGGGATGTCTCAGTGCAAGAGATTTCTGCTTCCCAAGCGAATCATAAAATTTGATCACTGCCTAAATTCCGGCTCGTTTGTGAGCTGGACTGCGTTGAAAATAGCTGTAAAAATTTTAGGTCTACCTTCGTGCTTAATTTTTTTTCGATCATTTATCTGGTCATACTGACTATTAAATTATTTATTGGAACCATTTTTGTCAGTAAATATCCTTAGGTGGCAGAAGAATTTAATGCTAAGATATCTGCATCAGTAATTTTAAAAACCTTTCAATATCTTAAAAAACAATAGAAAAAATTTTTAATTGACACTCTGCAGTTTTGAAGGCTTTCGATTTCATTCCTGATTACACAGATTACTGCCTCGCCGATATGGCTCACAGTAGCCTCATATCTTCCTACATTCCCGCAATGTTTAGGTGGGGTGGGTGAGCAGTGCACATTTTCATGGATGGTTCGAAACTGGAAGGTAATCTTGGGGCGGCGTGCTCTGCCAGTAGCTCTCCATCCACACTACATTGAGGCTTCCGGATTTAAGCATGGTTTTTCAGACAAAAGTAGCAGTTGGTGGCCTCCTGTGGTTCATTCTTAGACAGATGGGCGTCATGCCAGTTCCCGTGGGAAATGAGTACGTATTAAAATCCTTAGGCAGTCGTACACGAGCTTTCATAAGCCTTCATAAGCACCTCAGCCTGAGTTAACTTGCCACATGCTAGTGAAAATAAGCTCTGTTGGTTGTATACCAAAGACCCCTACACCGAGGATTTGGTCAGTCTTGCATCTATCATTATGCTATGTAATCTCAGCATGCCTTACCTCCTTCACTGTTCCAGTTGGTTCTATTGGGAAAAATACCTTGAAGTAACTTGTGAAGTTAAGCTATACTCACAAAGGTAATTCTTTGTGCTAAGCCGGTATAGCCTGGGAAAGGACGTTGAAATGGTTTCTTACAGCCAGCTTGCCTATTTGGATTTGACGCGTAAGTTCTGCACAATTAGCTCCCGTTGGGTTCAAATAGAGTCCTTGGACTTTGGAATAGTATTATCTAGGCAAGAAATCCTTAAAGAACAATTCCCAGCTATTTGACTTAGTTAGAGAAGTGTATGCATTCTCCTCGAAGGAATGGTTTTAGCTATTTAACCATTATCCTTTTCAAGAAAGGAAATAACTACTATGTTTTTATTCGTATTCTTATGGAAAGCGCATTCTGTAGGAGGTTAGAGATAGTCCGTTCAAACCTAAAGTGAAAATGACATCCGGGTAACCCTATCCATCGAAACGATGGAGCATAATCTTTGGTCGGTGAGAATATGATTCTTCGCCATGCTGGAGCGGATGTAATAGTTTTGGTTTTAAGGGCGATTCCTATTCAGAGGCATGTGGTAACGTCAACCCCTTGGAGCCGAGCGCAATAGTCTATTTGAGAGTGGTCCATGTTAGCAAAAGCAGTCTCTATGTCCAGAAAGGAGCTCACGGTCACCTCTTAGTACTTTATGAACTCTTTTTCCTTGTGAGACTCCGAAGAGCGTGAAGGAAAAAGGTTTTCTATAAGAAGACTATGTTAGACACTCTTTTTTTTATAGAAAGCACTGATGGATCGGTATAAGTTTTGTTGGTCTGCTAATTTCCACCTCTTCTTATGTATATATCGGACCGTCACTTCCTGCCACTGAGTGGTAGGAATTCCAAGGCCCTGGGGATAGCACAATTAAAAAGAGCAGAATATTGGTTATTCCCTTTTGGGGATGAGCTGGGAAGATCTCATCTGCTTCAGGTGTGCCTTGAAAGGCGCGAAGGCGAAGATTGTTCACCGTATACGCCTCCTCGAACAGGTTTCTGGAAAATTTTTCAACCTTGCGTAGGCTCGTTTTATATCGGTCTGCTTGTGGTTGGTTTGGGTTGTAGTCAGGAAGGCAATAAACCAGGAAAATGCCCCGTGGCTAGCAATTTAAGACATTCCTGGGAGCTGCTCGTGGAGGATCCATTAGGTCTCCTCAGGGGCCTTAGTTCTTTAGTCTGCGTTTTTGCAAGGACTCTGTCAAGAATTTTTCCCTTTTCTAAAATATTTGAACCCAAAAATCAGACTATTGGTCATCTTGAAATTGTTGGAAGAATTTTTAACAGCAAAAAGTTTGCCTTAGAATTATTTTTGTAATTGAACTTGAACGTTTCCAGTAGGAAAAATTTGCGAGCTTAATTTTATCGTAGCGTTAAGCCTTTTTAGATTATTAATTTGTAGTCGTAGAAGTTTTATGAGGAATTTATGTGGCACAGCACTACTAACCAGCAAATCTCAAATCTGTTGAACGTCACGCCGCCCAGTTCGCATTGACTTGCCTTTGCTGCCATTTGTTTAAAATCTTATAAAATATATTAGAAAATCTATTTCTGTATTGGATGTGCATAAAATTGGCCATCACACTGCCATGTCACTCCAACAAACACACAGCGTGGTGGCGGCCAAACGAAATGGCTTGCCGTTTGTCGGCTGGCAACACAGCCTCGACCACCGGCTGCATTTGGCAAAGACGCAGACGTTTCGCCTACTGCCATTCTTCATATCTTTACGGTTCCTTATGAGCTGTCTCCACAGTTTTTCTACTTATTTCTTCTTTCTATAAAAATATATACAAAAATACACATTTGCCAAGCGTGCTGCACCGTTGGCGCTTGGTAATTGCCCCACCGTCTGCATTCTTCAAAGTCAACTCACCCGTCTACTTGCATGTCTGCGGCGCTTTTTTTTGTTGCATTTTGCTGCAATTTTTTTGCTGCTAGCTGGTTCGTTGGTTTNTCCGGCCGAAATGCTCGAAAAAGTTGCCCAAAATTGGACTTTCCGAATGGACCACCTAAGACGCAGCCGCGGTCAACATTTAAATGAAATTATCTTCAAAAAGTAAATGTCATGGACCAATCTAACGTTTCAAATAAAGAACCGATGAGATTTTGCAAATTTTATGCGTTTTTTTTAAAAAAAAAAGGTATCAAGCTCTTAAAAAATCACCCGTTACTTCCACGTCGCTACCGCCATGCCGCCGGTTTTGCCCACAAAAATGAGCTTTGTTTGCGCTGACTGTCTGTCTGCTGGCTGGTTGACTGACTTGACTGGGCAGCCGAGTTCATTTTGTTTCGCTTGCTTATTTTACTTGGAGTTATGCACTTTTTGTAGCGTTTCTTTTTTTAACTCTCTTTTTTTTTGTAACTTTTTTCGCCTCTGACGTGTATAATTATCGAATATACCGGCCGGCATTGAAAAAATGTAGTGTATTTGGTTTGTAGTGTGGAAAGCATGGTGTGATGTATATTCATATACATATGCTTTTATCTATATAGATACATATGTAAGTACATAGATATGCACCTATGCATTTGAAAGCCAATACCTTACCGCCAAAGCATCTATGTAGCTTAATAGCTTACAAAAGTAAGTCAGTGGTGTTGGTAGATGTATGTTTAAAGTGGCAAACACGGTTGCCAGTGTTGGTTGTTTTTCTTCAATTTTTCTAACTTGGTTGTTTGGTAGTTTTTTCTCTGGTTTGGTTGTTTTTTTTTTTAATTAGAAATTAGCAAATTTTTTCTTTACAAAAAGTATTATCGCATACTGAATACCATAAATGAATTAATTAATTTTTTAAATTACTATTTTTAATGTAATATGTTTTATATGCGCATTTAAAAAGTAAATATGTGAGTGAACGCACAAGTATTTCAATAATTTTTGATTTCCAAAATAGCAGCTATAACTTCTACCAAAGAATAAATTAATGTTGTTTTTCCACAAAATTTTCATTAAAAAACCCGGCCTCAAGCTCGATAAAATTGTTCATTGTTTATTTTGTTTGTAATAAGTTTTGCTTTTTGTAATAGAAAAGTGGATAACAAATTTGTTTTTTTTTTCAATTTGGCTGGTTTTTTCTTCAGATTTTGGTTGGTTATTTTTGTAACAAGTGGCAACCGTGGTGGCAACAAGTGGCAGCAGCGATTGAGTCTAGGCTGGGGGGGCACGACACGACGTTATGACAGCTTGTTGGTCTATGTTTCTATGTATGCATACGATTATAATGCCCAATCACACAACCTTGTGTTTAGGCTATACTCACTGCCGGCACTGTGTGATGGAGAGCAGAAATTAATGTTGAGTGAGTTGGTAATTAAGTTTATGAGGTCAAAAGTTGAAATGTGTTTAACTAAGCAAGTGTTTTACTTAGTTTACGCGGAAAATTTTGAAAAGAAATAGAAATTAGTATTGAATTAATTTCTTACTTTATTATTAAATGATGTCAAAAGATTAAAAGCATTAAGTAACTTTTGTTACTAAACTAAACTAAAAATATATAAAACATAAACAATTTTTGGGTTGGCTCGCTAGCAAAATATCCTTGAAATGTATAAACTTATAATATATGTAGTAAAAACTGGACATAAATTTTTGAAAATTTAAAAACTGGACATTCGTATATTTTTGAACATTTGAAATTTGAACATAACGACGTTTTGAGAAACACACATTTTTGAACATTTAAAAACTAACCATAAATTTTTTAAAAATTTAAAAACTGGACAAAAATGTTTGAAAATTTTAAAACTGGAAATACATACATTTTTGAACAATTGAAATCTGAACATATATTTTTGAAAAATTTAAAAACTGGACATGCAGTTTCGAAAACACACAAACTGGATATAAATTTTGGAAAATTTAACTTTAAATATTGGCACATAATATTTTGGAAATTTAAATACTAACCATATCGTTCATTTAATTCAATAGTGTCATAATAATCAGAAAAGGGAAAGTCTAGAAAAACGGCTTTAAAGTTTTAAATTTACATACATATGTATATTCCCATAGGAAATATTAATAATAAATATTTTGTTTTAGCGAGATACTGGTAATTAATATTGCTATGAAATTTTTACACAACGTAGAAAAAGAGGTAGCGGTAATTTCTGCATACTTTGCTAAATATTTGTATTTTTTTTGGGTTATGACACTATTGAAGTATATCGCTCATTGTTGGTTATATGAAAATTGAATACCCCATCAAAGTACCAGTGACGAATGGGTATAATCTTTTGGCTTTGAAAGATCGATTACAAAAATAGACAACGCATAGACCGCCAACGACTATTGAATGGTAAATAGAGTATAAAAAAGTTAGGTGTAAATTTTATTTACCCAGTTTTTTGATTGACCAACAATTTTTGTTCATTTTTAATTTACCAAAAATTTGATTTACCAAAAATTGCACTTTTTTTATAATAAATAATATTAGTGAACTCGCACGGCGCACGTCCAAGATAGAATTTCCAAAACCTACAAACTATTCAAAATGTTAATCAGGGTATAAACGATTCGAGTGTCATATTTATTTTTAATCCGTGCCGCCGTTTCGCATACTCGGCTTTTAATATTATCAAGTTTCAGATCACCCTGTACCGATAAAAAGTTTCTATTTTCAAAAAATAAAACCTTATCGAACATCTGCAGGCCAAGGCCTTTATTTTGACCTTTCATATTTCAGAAATAGAAAGGAAGATTATACAATTTATTTCCGAGTAAACTTCTAAAAGCTCAACTTGAGTTCGAAGCGAATTTGGATAAAATCCATTGGGAAGTGAATTGCAGAACCTACCTGAAAGTCTCTTTTTGATATCTATTCTTTACAAATTCATTTAACTTATAAACTAATTTGAATGAAGCTGATAAAATACGTGGCAAACCTCCTAAATATGTTTCAGAAATAAAGCCTTTTCATCTACTTTACGATTGACACCCATATTTTAATAATTCATTTAACTTTTTAAATAATTTAAACTTTTGAATAGGTGGCAACCCTCTTCAAACACCTAATAAATATTTCTAGCGTTCAAACTAAATATTTTTAATACTCTTTCGTTTGGCGCCAATATATACACCCAAACTTTAATATATGTTTGAATAATCTATGATGAGTTGAATTATTTATTTCAGAAAGAAAGCCTTCCAAAATCATTTCAATGATATCCAAATTTTAATAATTCATCCAACTTAATAAACAATTTGAATGCCATTTTATAAACAGGTGGCAACCCTCTTCAAACGTTCTAAATGTTCAAACTCAAGTTTTCTCAATACCCCTTAGCTCCATATTTCAAATAACTTGCCTAAAAGTTAATTTAATTCGACTTTTTAAACAGGTGGCAACCCTCATCAAAAGCAATTTCGGGGTAAGACATTCTTAAATATCCTTCGTCTAACAATGCGATACATACTTTTATTAACAGATGAATTAATTTGAATATTAATTTTAAACATGTGGCAACTCCGCTAAATATAGTTCAGAAATAACGATTTTTCAGAGCCCATTCGATTGATACTCATACTTTAATAATTCATTTAATTTATTTAATAATTTTAATTCAATTTTTAAACTGGTGGCAACTTCCAAGACCTCAAAAATATTCCTAGTGTTCAAACTAAAGACTCCTTAACACTCTTTCGTTTGACATCCATAATTTGAAACATATTTCTCTAACTAATTTCCTTAATTAAAATTCAAAAATTAAGTTAAGAAACAAAGATTTTCAAAGCCATTTTCATTGATACTAATTTTATAATACATAATTGACACCGAATTTCGGACAATTGAAGGAATGGTGCGGATATGATGGCATTGATTATTAAATAATTTGAATTCAATTGTTCTACAGGTGGCAAAAAGTTTGCACATCTACAGGCCAAGCGCTTTAATTTGACACCCCATTTGTGAAAATCGAGCGAACGGTGCAGATCTATTGGTAGTATCCGAAGAAATGTTATTCTAATCAAAAACTAATTTCATGTATGATAACTAATTGTTGAGAAATAATTTAAAACATGTTATTTTGAGTGAATAAATACAGTTTTGTCCCACTGTCTCTTTCCTCTTCAAATTAGAGGTATACGCCGCCGAGCCACGCCGCCGCCGCCGCCGTTTTTTGTCATTTCTCACGCGCCGCCGCCGAGTTACGTAAATATCGGCGCGGCGGCGGCGGCGGCGGCGTTCGGCGCCTAAGGAATTTTGTACAAAATTTTCATGATGTATGCACNCGCCGCCGCCGCCGATTCTTTTTCAAGCTGACCACGCCGCCGCCGCAAAGCCTGTCGGCGTAAACCTCTACTTCAAATGCCAAGTATCAAAGGTGGGCCATATAAAGATTACGTTTTCGAGTTTGTGCTAAATTTAGATACACGTGCATTCGTCCAGGTCGCTGCCTTTAATTTTTTGCTCCTTACCTTCTTTCATACGCCATACTTGACTACGACGAGTACGAAAGCCAAGAAAGTTAAGAACAAGCATACTACAGCAAAGCAAGCAACAGTTTGAAGCAGCGGCACTTCCATTCAATATTTATGTACCAACATATTTTCACTACTTCAGGCTATGAAGTTGGCTGCACTTGAATAGAACACCTGAAAAAGAGTTCTTTCAAGCTCTTTGCTGGCAACTCTTTCTATTACACAGAATTTTATTAAGTGCAGACACAAAGTGTAGAGTAAAGTAAAATGTTCAAAGCAAGAAAATGTAAAATGAGTGTTGCAAGAGATGTTCGCCTGTTGTTGTGGCTTTGTTGTCTGCTTATAACAAGTTCAGTGAATGTAAAATTGCATTTAAAATTAGAAATTGCATAATTTATTGCTAATGTATGGCATTGATTACGAACGATGAAAGTATGTGTAAGTATGATATGTACGAATACCCAGTGGGACCATGCTGAATGTGGTTCCCTAAGAATACCTTTTAGGGTACTGGTTTTTTCACGAGAAATTGAAATTACATTTGAATTCTGTAGGCAAAAGTAGCAAAAATCGACATGAAGAAAAACTACATTAATTTTTCCCGACTATGAAAGGCTAAAATTTTGTAGGTCGTGAAAACTGCATTGCAAAAGTACGCATTATGTAATGCTTTGACTTCGAAAAATAAATCAGAAAGAGAATAAAAACTACCCAAAGCTCTCCAAACCGCCTCATGCAAAATTGCCTTCTTAAAGAACCATTCTTGCTGTGTCTCACGCCTGTATAAAAGCGAATTAAAGACTTCGGCGCGTATTCATGGTCCAGCAACTAAGTCGAAACTACTTAGTAGAAGTCTGAAATGCGACTATGAATAGAAGTAAATTTTAAGTTGGTACTTAGCCAGAAAAGTCGAAACTAAGGCGACTATGAATAGCTTTAGTTGTGACTTAGAATAGTGTCGACTTAGTTGAGTACTAAATATGACTATGAATATGCGCCTTCATATTTTGCGGAACTACTTCTGAGTGTAAAAAGAACCGTGCTATAAAATACATTTTGGATGCAACCAAGTCCGACTGGGTAGATTCGTATGTATGTCTGCAGACACATTCATACATACTTATATACCTTGTCTTGGCTTCGTCCATGATCGGTGTGCCAATTATGGTGACGGAATGTCTGATGAGGCCAGTTGTTGGCTTTGATGGTTGAAAATGTGTGGCCATTGACTTGTGTAGCCATTTGATTGATTTGGCCTTGAACTGGTTGTAGATAATGAAGCTCCCCGTTTTGTTTCAGGGGGAGTATTTCAGTAGGTTAGTATATGTTTGTAGGCGAAAGTAAAAACTGCTGTTAACAAGAAAAAGCTTACTAGGAAAAGGCTAATATTATGTATTATAAGAGGTGTAGTTCCAAATTGCGTAGAGCGACACACTTCGGCTTAATGTTATACCATGTCAAGCTAATTTCACTCTTCCTTGATATACCCGCTCCTATTCAATCAGTACAGGACAGTTGTAGAGTATTTACAAATATCCCACTTCTTTGCGAACCTTTTCGATTCCATCTAAGACATGTTAATCTAGAGATCCGAAAAGTCGTTCATTGCTTCCATTTTTAGTTTCCTAGATGAAGACAAGTTATTTCAAAAATAAATCAAGTTGCTCCGCTGTAGCCAGGCACCCAAATGAGAAAAGAACAGTTCTGTTTAGTTATTCCCTGTAGAAATCTGCCTGCGGAAAAAATTTTGAGCTAATCGTAGCGGAGCTCAGATACGAAACTGCAGCCTGCCTGTCACTGAAAATAAACACTTTCTCACCACTTGGTTCGGCTCCGAGGTTATTAGAAGCCTACAACCTATCTGTAAGGACTTCAATACTACTAGACTGCGTGATAAAACTTCCCCACCCAGTCAACTACTTTCATATTAAAATTTGTATCCGAAACCAGAATTTAAGCGCACTGGTGCGTTGTAACTGGTAGAAAATCAAAGATCTCGCTTCCCGCTGAGATGTTGCTCTCAAACGAACACCGACAACATAAATACGGTTGGTGCCGAGAGAAGTTGAGATATGTTTAAAGCATTACATCAATTATCCCATACAACTCTCAGTGGCAGGAGAGGTTCTTGTGCCTCTGCGCTAACTCAGGGCCTGCATCTCTCGACACTCGAAAAAGCCGACTAATAGTAGGTGGGAAAACGTACAATCCCGCATGGTATGTAGGAGTCTGAGGCTCACATTTTCAGCCGGGGATTTATCAAGACTATCTGCGATTTGCACAGGGCACTGGGTCCTGGTAATCCATGCTGAAAGGCTAGGTTCAAGCAGCTAATGATGAACTACTCGTATTGTAGCACATTCCTTGGCGTCAATCCTCTTGAGAAGCTCGTCTGTAATTCGACCAGAATCTATTTCGATAGCAAAGAAATTCATGGACTGCAAAGTGGCAAAGCCAAGATTTTTGCTTAAATATAAAGGTGCGATTCCCATCCCAGGGCAAGTAGCTGCTTAGGAAACTAACTGTATCTGCACTGAACCTTCTGCGGTGTATGAATAAGAACCTCTTCCGATAATATAGATCAATCTTGTCGTCTGAATGGCTTCAAGACTCTTAAAATGGTACGTGAAATTTGATTACCTGCCTATAACAGAAAAAGAACAATGAAACGGCTCAGTAGGTTAAGGGTAGAAGTAAATATATAGGGTTATGACAGCTCTCACCGGTGATTGGCCATTGGGAAAACATGTTTTCAGAACAGGACCACTGCTGCTTAAATGGCAGAGAGTATGCATATCATATCATCATGTGTAATGGTAAGGGTGGTAAAAAAATATATTGAAATAGAAATTTTAGTGGTCATCCTATAATATATATTTTTAATCGTTCTAAATCGAATGTAATAGTGGAAAAACGGAATAAATTTTTTCTGTGCCGTTTTAAATCAAAACCGTGTAAAAAAAGACCGTATAAAAGCAGAATTAGGTGTATTTTTACAGGTCCCCCAAAAACTTAATGTTTTTATTAAAAATGGTAGAATAAGCAATTGGGCATTGCTTTTGGAAGACTCAGGAAGAGAAACAAAGTTTTCCAATAGAAAAATATTGTTGATTTTCAAGAACTCTATACCATTTTTTCCCCATACAAAATACATGAAAAACTTTCAGCGCTTTTGATTTAAAAAAAAAAAAAACTGGGGAATATATTTTTTTTTTTGGTATAGGCGAGAGCGCTAGAATTCCGCATTTACTTTACCACCCCAATGTATATGCTCGTACATTAATATGTATAATTTTACAGCTCTATACGAACTGTCATCCAACAAACTCCACCTCATGCCACTCTTTGGCAAATATCGAAATTAAAATTTTCGAACATTAATAGAGTCTTGTGCTGCATGTCAGATACTGGCTGACCATATTCTGATGTAAAATAAAAATGCCTCAATGCGCGCCTCAAACTATTAGCTGAGGTTTTGTAGGACGAAACTATTTCAAACTTTTAACATTGTTGTCACATGCTATTATTGGTGGCTTAAAGTTCTTCCCCCTGTGTATGCGCGTGTGTGTGGCTCATTGAGAAATTTTGGTAATTCTAGCTTGTAAATACTACGTGATTGATTGTGTGGAAGCGACATAGTACGTTGGCTAAATTACAAGCTGGGTATTTAAACTTTGCACAGGAATTTTGTGACTCCAGCATAGTTTGACGAATATGTAGAAGAAGAAGAAAAGTGTAATAGTTATTGTTGAAATGAAAATAGCTAAAAAGTATTCACTTTTGCTCTTTTAGAATCTGCACACTTTTATACGAAATAACTTTGTATTAGTAAGGATACAACTTAGATGACAAAAGAAGGATGAGTTTAATAAAAAATGACAACCAAATAATACATACAAAACTACATGCATATAAAAGAAGTGTGCCTGTGCCACACTGGAGAAGGCAAACTTACGTTACATATCTCTTTTGTCTCATAACCAATAAACTACACACATATGTATATACATACATACATACATCTGCTTTTGCATTAAATTTTTTGTCTCTTTTCTATCTCGATCCCTACCTCTACCCCTGTTCGTTCTAATAACATTTATATCATTCTGTTTCCTTTATCTTAATTTTTATACCCGAGCGCACTTGTGCACAAGGGTATTATAACTTTGTTCACATAACGGTTGTTTGTAACAGGCAAAAGGAATCGAGATAGATATAGACAAATGTATACATAAATGATCAGAATGAAAAGAGAAATCGATTAAGCGGTGACTGTCTGTCCGTCCGTCCGTCCGTCCGTCCGTCTGTGCACACGATAACTCGAGTAAAAATTGAGATATCTTAACGAAACTTGGTACGTGGACTTCTTTTGGGCATGGGACGGATGGTATTGAAAATGGGCGAAATCGGACAATAACCACGCCTACCTCCCATATAACGGTAATTTTCAGAAATACGAAAAGTGCGATATTTTAGTAACTACTGAAGATAATTCACTCAAAATTGATATTTACAATGAGTTTTAGACGAAAAATAAGAATATTAAAAAATTTTGGCAAATGGGCGTAGCCACGCCTACTTATGGTTACATGTGTATATCTTGGTAACCGCTGCACCAATTTCTTCCAAACTTGGCAGTTGTTGGTCCTGCTACAAAACATACCAAATGGCCGAAAATTTTTAAAATCGGACAATAACCACGCCCACATCCCATATAACGGTAATTTAGAGAAATACGAAATCCTCGATAAATCAGTAAATATTAAAGCTAATTTATTCAAAATTGATGGTTGCAACAATTTTTTACCAAGAAATACGCTTATGATACAATTTTGGAAAATGGGCGTGGCACCGCCCACTTATGATCACATATATGTATCTCGCTAACCGTTCTAGCAATTTGAACCAAACTCGGTATGGTTATTGTGCTTGCCACATAAAAGCAAAGCATTGAAAATTATTGAAATCGGACTAAATTACGACCGCTTTTCATATAACGGTATATTTCAGTAATGCTTGAAACTTCAATATTTCGAAATTTAAGGACGCTAATTTACTTAAAATTTATACACCCCGGCTTATCGTGTAGCGGTAGTTTTCGGAAAGGTGGAAAACATATATTTAATAATTGCGCCGGGTATTTAATGTTCGGCTCCGCCCGAACTTAGACTTTCTTACTTGTTATCTTTATACCCTATCGATAACAAAATCGATAGTAAAATCGAACAAAATATCGATAACAAAAGCTATAAAAATATCGATAGCAAAATCGATGACAAATTCGATAAAAATTTCGATAGAAAAATCGAAAATAATATTGGTAGCGAATTCGATAAAAATAGCGATAATTGAATCAACAAATAATCGATAACAAAGTCTATTACAAAATAGATAGGTAATCGATAACATAATCTATAACGAAATCGGTAAAAATATCGATAACCAATTTGATAAAAATGTCGATAGCAAAATCGATAAAAATGTCGACAACAGATCCGTTTAAAATATCATTTAGAAAATAGATAAAAATATCGATAACAAAATCAATAGAAATATCGATTATTATATCGATAAGTTCCGAAAAATATCGATATCAAATTCGATAACAATATCGATACAAATTTCGATAACAAAATCGATACAAATATCGATAACAAAACCGATAAAAATATAAATGATTATATCTATAAGTCTCAAGAATCCCGTAAAACTCTAAAATCCCAAAATAGTTCCCAGATTGAGTCTCCTTTACTTGAATCTTTCTTGCTCTATCTTTGTTTAGGCGCGTCGGCTAACGCCAGGTGCCTAAATACATGCTATGTACTGCTGCATGTGCAAAGATTTCCTTTATGCAATTTAGGAAATTTTTGCACATGCACTTCTCAACTGCCATGTAATTGAACTTTCTTTCTTAAGTTCTAATTAGGTGGCACTTCAAAGGATGCTCGGCGTAGTCTGATGCATCCTCCGGACACTGCTTCCTGAGCCTTCTGCGGACTCTGCATGCAGTGTTGCCAACTTTTGATTTTCAAAAAGCACCAAAAACTTGTGAAAAAAGCGTTTTACCACACTAAAAGCACCAATTTTTTTTAATCAAAGGATTTTTCATAACGGTTTGTATTTAACAAAAGCAAGAAATTACGCTCATAACGATTGAATAGCCTCTACACATGCTATGATGACTCATGCTTATGACGTCGTACAGAAGTACTGCTCATTAAAGCTGGTATATCTCGAGAAAAAAAAATCTAATCGCAACAAACGAAAATGATGCCCTAAGTAGAAATGAGCAAAAAAATTTGATGTTTTCATTATATAACCGGAAATATCGCTAAAAACCATGTTTTTGGCGCTTTGAAGTTAGGATATCTAAAAATTGTAGTGCTAGAGCAATTGTGCGCCAGATTTGGATTCAGCACCCAGAAACGATGTTTTTTACTCAGGAGGTAAAAAAAGAAATCAAAATTTGTACAAACAATTAGAAATGAAAAAAATAAATACTTAACTTACCTGCGTGCTAGCATTTTCAACGCGAATGGAATTCCACAAGGTGGGTTTGCAACTTTAGCTTTTCATCAATCATGGTTGTATTTTAGTGCATTTAAATTTGTAGATTCTGGTAAATTCAGTGCTGCCACAGCTTTAAATATTTCAGGTTTATACTATCTCGGAGTAATTTTACTGCAGAAAAAAAGACCCAAAAAGGCACTAGGCACTAAATCATTTTTTGGCGTTTTAATTTTCAAAAAGCACTAAATCTAGTGCTTAAAGCACCAAGTTGGCAACTATGTCTGCATGGCTTAAAACCATGCGGAGGTGGTAATAGTTGATTACCATTGGCCACAGTGTCTACCCACTACTTTTTGGTCCAATAAATATTATTTTATATACATACATGCAAACATACTGGTCTCCCCTCTTACTGAATTACTCATGATCCTTCGGGCCGGATATTTGCGGCTACGTCACATTCACTTGACGACCAAATCATCTAGGGGGGCTGGTATGTTTAGGCGCGTCTGCTAACACCAGGCGCCTAAATACATGCTATGTACTGCTGCATGTGCAAAGATTTCCTTTATGCAATTTAGGAAATTTTTGCACTTGCACTTCTCACCTGCCATGTAATTGAACTTTCTTAAGTTCTAATTAGATGGCACTTCAAAGGATGCTCGACCTAGTCTGATGCATCCTCCGGACACGACTTCCGGATCATTTTGCGGACTCTGCATGGCTTACAACCGTGCAGAGGTAGTAAACGAACTTTACCATTGACCACAGTGCCTATCCACCATTTTTGAACCAATAAATATTTTTTTTTTATATAAATACATTCATGCAAACATACTGGCCTCCCCTCTCACTGAGTTATTCAATCTTTATCTTTTCTTTTTTAGGTATCCTCATTTTGATCTTTTTCTTTATACATATCTTTGTTTTTACTTTTATGTTTATCATTTTCTTCATCTACGTATTCCCCTTCGCCTTTGTCTGAAGCCAAAATGAATATCAATAAGGGATATCTACTATTTATTACTGCAATATATTATCTAACTGAGGTTATTGAAAATAAATTGCTGTATAAGGAGATGGCTCTATGCGCGTTCCTTGACAGAGTTTCGGAGATTGAGTTATCGCAAGAGGGGAAGTGTACAGGGATAAGCCCAAAAAAAGGCTCAGCCAGAAGTTATATCTCTTACCTGTTAACAACAAGGCTGTCAGAGGTTTTATGGTAAAACATGGGGGATATCCCGCAAACTATTCCGTAATAAGCACTCTCCTGGAAGTCAAAAGTCAAGCACCGATTAGTCTGTGTAGCCATTGCAGGCGATATGCGCACCTGCCTAACGAAAACATTGAGAATCATCACAGATATACCACCTTTAGCTATACTAATTGACAATTACGTCTCAGAAACTTAGTGAACATAAGAAATCGAGACCTTCAAGGACGCTTGATGGTTTAAATTTATTCTTTAAAGATCCCGTCCAACTCATGGGAAAAATTATCCTTCAGCAAGTCCTAAAAGGTAATAGTTCCTGAAAGGAACACTTGTAGAGTCGGGTATATGATGGTAATACTGAGCCTGGGGTCAGACTACAATAAAAGCCCTGCGCTCTTTCCAAACTACATACAGGTTTATGGACAACTGCAAAACTTTATTGAACCAGTTAAGCACGCTAAACAAGGTCACCCTTTGGTGAGTACCGGCCCATTAGAGTTTTAACGAAAACGAATGAGCTAACGCTCCCGAAAAAATTGGCCCATCTGGTTCATTGCCTTTTTGTAGTCTGTCAAAAGTATACACAGCAGAGCTGCTAAGGGAAAAGGGCAATGCAAGAAATTTATCATAACCTATAGAAGAATCTCGGAACGACTTCTGAATTTTAGTCGAGAGCATCTGAGGACTCTTAAAGGCTACCTAACAGAACTACAGTTTCTGTGGCAAAGAATCTTACACTTCTGGGAGCCGTTATCATCTCTCTCCAGGATGTGGAACTGACACTCCCATTTCATAAATGGCCTAAGTTTGGAGTGAACTTCTGTGCGCCCAGCACAAATCATAATAATAAAATTTACTGAGTTTAATAATAAAAATAAAAAAATGTTGGGTGGTTTTATTACAGAGAACTTAACTTAATAAAGGTATGTTCTAGTATTATAAAATACATGTTTGCTTCACAAAAAACTCGGTACATTTTTTTAAATTTTGGTACACCTTTTGGTTACAAAAAAAATTAGTAAGTGGCAACTGCGATTAAGGTACGGATAATTACATTAGTGTTAACTATTCCTAAACCACTTTTTTGTTAGCATCGATCAACGGTTGGCATGTTTTTTTAGTATCTTAAATAAATTATTCAATTAAAGATAAGCCAGAAATAAAAAGTAATCACTTTAATGTCAACTAAAATGTAAAATAAAAAATTAAATCAGCAAACATTCGTCTGATGCATTAATGCTTTTGCGGTTACCACTGTGCATACTGCACACATTTTTGCACTAGCAGAATTTATATTTACATATATATATACAAATGCACATATGTACATTAGAGTGGTCCAAAATAATAAAGTCGGAATTTTAATGCCGCCACCCCCTAGGATTGTTCTGAACCGAAAATACATATACCCCTGTTTTTTATTTTGAAATCAAAAAATATTTAGGGAGTGCTCACAGCGCTCAAAGTTTTCCATGTATTTTATATGGAGAAAAAACAAATTTTCGTAAAAATTGCATACAACTTTTGAAAATCAATATTTTTCAATTGTAAAACTGTAGTTCTCTTCAGGAGACTTCAAATATTGATATCCAATTGTTTATTTAACCATTTTTTATGATTAAAGATTTTTTATTGGTCTCCCCATTGCATTTTCAAGGACCCATAAAATATAGTCACCATGAAAAAATTGTTAAAGGAACAATTGGGTATTATTACCGGGAATCTCCTGAAGATAAGCAAAGTTATCCGATCGAAAAATATTGATTTTCAAGAATTCTACACTATTTCTACGAAAAGTTGTTTTTCCCCCATATAAAATACATTGAAAACTTTGAGCGCTTTGAACACACTTTAATTTTTTATTTATTACAAAATAAAAAATAGGGGTATAATTTTTTTTGGTATTGAACAATCCTAGGGGCTGGCGGCATTAAAAATGCGACCTTATTTTTTTACATACATTTTTGGACCACTTTAATGTACATATGTACATTCATACGTAGGCACATTTTTTTCATGCATATTTTTAATTCAACGCGAATCGCTTGCCTAGAAGCAGGTGTTTTTTGCTTGTATAATCCGCTTACTATTACATACCTGCGAACATATTTGCACACTTACTGCACTGCTAAAAAGTGTCCCGTTTTTACAATTTCCCTTTTTACGTTAAAAAACCACTTCGCAGAGCTTGTAAACAATGAAATAATCAAACCACATATCAATATGGTTAATATTTTTTTCATATGCGTGTAATTGCGCGTTTTCAGCTGCCAAATGTCAGCACGAGCAGATGTCATGTCGCATTTGACTAAGTTTTTTTTTTGTTTTAAAGTCAATGTCGAAATGTTTGCTATTTTTATGTAGCTATTAAAAATACATACCTGGGCACTTAAATTTTTAATTTATCATGTAGGAAGAGCTTGTAGTATCAAACTGACATAAGTACTGCTTACGAATTTACATACATTAGGGTGGTCGAATATTTTTTTGCAGCCACACGCAGAACTGACAAATTACAAAAATAAGGATACCCGTATTTTTACAAGCTTTTATTTAACTTACGTATTACGAAACTACCGTATTTACGAAAACTACCGCTGCATGGGAGGTAGGCGTGGTTATAGACCAATGTCGCCAATTTTCAATACCATTCGTCCTACGTTCCAAAGAAGTACACATACCGACTTTCGTTAAGATATCTACATTTTTATGCGAGTTATCTTTTTTAATTCTGAGAGGCTTCGAGGCTAGTACGTTAAACTTTCTTTTCTTGATATTTCCGAAGATCACACGGAGACCAGTGAACTCCAGAAAAAGGAACAGTCCAGCGCCTTCGTCTTGGTCTGCAGGCTGTATCGGAGATACAGCCGCTAAATTTAAACGTAGAATACGTCGTATGGTTAAGAGCATATCCAAGTCAAAAACGAAAGCACACACTAAGAAAAAAATATCGATAACAAAAGCGATAGTAATATCGATAAAAAATCGATATCAATATCGATATCAAAATCGATAATAATATCGATAACAAAATCGATAGCAAACTCGATAACAAAATCGATAAAAATATTGATAACAAAATTAATAAAAATATCGATTACAAGATCTATCAAAAAATGGATTACAAAATCGATTACAAAGTCGATAACAAAATCGACAAGTATATCGACATCAAAAGTGATAACAACATCGATAGCAAAATCGATAAAAATATCGATAGTAAAACTGATAAAAATATCGATAACAAAAGCGATAACAATATCGATAGCAAAATCGATTAAAAATATCGGTAACAAAACCGATAAAAGTATTGATGACAAAATCGATAAAAATATCGACAACAAAATCGATAGCAAAATCGATAACAAAATCGATAAAAATATCGTTAAATAATCGATAATAAAATCGATAACAACGTGGATAACAAAATCCATAACAAAATCAATCAAAATATCGATAACAAAATCGATAAAAATATCGACCATTATATCGATAAGTTCCGAAAATATCGATAGCAAAATCAATAACAGTATCGATATCAAACTCGATAACAAAATCGATAAAAATATTGATAACAAAATTAATAAAAATATCGATTACAAGATCTATCAAAAAATGGATTACAAAATCGATTACAAAGTCGATAACAAAATCGACAAGTATATCGACATCAAAAGTGATAACAACATCGATAGCAAAATCGATAAAAATATCGATAGTAAAACTGATAAAAATATCGATAACAATATCGATAGCAAAATCGATTAAAAATATCGGTAACAAAACCGATAAAAGTATTGATGACAAAATCGACAAAAATATCGACAACAAAATCGATAGCAAAATCGATAACAAAATCGATAAAAATATCGTTAAATAATCGATAATAAAATCGATAACAACGTGGATAACAAAATCCATAACAAAATCAATCAAAATATCGATAACAAAATCGATAAAAATATCGACCATTATATCGATAAGTTCCGAAAATATCGATAGCAAAATCAATAACAGTATCGATATCAATTTCGATAACAAAATCGATAAAAATATCGATCACAAAACCCACAAAATATCGGTTATTATATCTATAAGTCCCGAGAATCCCGAAAATCGCTAAAATCCCGAAATAGTTCCCAGATTGAGTCTCTGTGCCTCTATCTATATCCTTTTCTCTACAACTACCTTTATTTTAATCTTCCTTCCTCTATCTTCATTTATACTTTTATCGGTATCCTCATCCTCATCTTTTTCTTTATATGTATTTATCTTTGTTTTTATTTTTATGTTTATCATATTTTTTATATACATATTCCCCTTCACCTTTGCTATTATATATAAA
>NW_016157121.1:266435-290096 GCF_001687245.7 Rhagoletis zephyria | reverse complement strand
TGGAATTTTATCTTTGAAACGCCACACTTTTCTTTGAAATCGCTTTATTAGTTCTCGTGCAATAAGCGTTTTTGTGAAGCTCTAAAAATTACAACTACAACATTTGAACATAGCCCCCATACCTTAAGGTAAGACGTATTCTACGTCAAAATATTGTTGAAACAATTTAAATCCAATTTTGTGACTCTCCGATTTTGTGACAAGAGTTAAATCGAATAATTTCAGACATATCAGATCACCGTGTTATAATATGTTGTCTCTATGTACCACTGACTTGCGGTTCATCGCCTTCTCTACTTCACTAGGCAGGCTGATATTGTGCCATGGGGTATTTTGTAGTAAATATAGCATCCATTTTACCCGGACGGATTTACTACACAATTCCGGATTTACACTTTGGAATGAACTTCGAAGCCACTAAAGAGGTCGAAAGCATGAGGTGTGCCGGCTCGGTGAATATCTAAACAGACGGGTCGCAGAAGTCGTGGAAGTATTGACCATAAGGATGACGACGAAGCTACTAAGCAGCAGGTTAATCTCTATATCGACAGCCAGGCTGCGATAAAGGCGCAACTATCCCACATACTGATATGGACGCTGGTCGGACTTATTCCCCCGGACCAAAATCTTCCGTACAAAATTTCATATAGACCTCGAAGTTTCTCGTAAGAGGGGCATTATCTGCTGGCATAAGATTTGTAGGAGATTTAAAGCGATAGAGGAGGCAGTGGAGAATATCCTCTGCGAGTGTTCTGGCAAATCTAGAATCCACTGCCAAGATGTAGTACAATAACGTCTTCCAGTTTGCCGCGAGAACTGAGATGTTCTTCAACATTAATCTTGCTGCTGTCCAATGTGGTCGTTCGTAGTTTATCTGGTAACGCAATGGACCTTAATGGGCGCTACGAAGCCACGCAGAGGCTGGGCGGCCTTTATAACCTATACTACTTATGTACGAGTGTTATTAAAATAGTCCTTAGGGTATCTAAGGAAAAAAACGGTAACAATTGTCGCATTGGTCATTCATCAGCATAATTCTATAGCATTAGCTATAACCGATTGAGGAGCAGCTGCAACATTTGATAGCATAACGTTAAACCGTATTTCTGAAATTCCACTTTCAAATGGCAATTAACAACAAATCTTACTTTGCTAAGATTACTTTTTTCTTGTATTTTATTTCCTAGCACCAACATTTTTGCTCTTAAAATGCGTTTAATGGTTTAACAACTTTTCATTGCTGTCAATGGTGTGTGAAAGTTTCGACAAGAGGAGCATAAAGAAGCTGAAGGTGCGTAGATAACTCCTTGTCGCGAACACATTTCCTTGCTCTCTTCTTTCTCTTGCAATAAGGCCAGCAGCTTTTTCAATGCAAATGGGTTTTAAACCTAACTGTTTACCTTGCTTTATTGCATTCGCCTACAGCTGGGATCAGTTGGAAAAATATATGCTTTAGCGCGCGTGGGTTGCCGCGATAAAACTGGATGTGTGTATTTGGTCTCACCTTTTTGCTTGGTGCTTTGTGGCACTTGCTTTTCCATAGTTTAAGCTCACCTTGGGTGTTTCATGTGTGCACATTAAAGTTACGAGTACATACATATATGTTTTTATTTTCGTTACTACTTGCAGTTTTATCTGCGCATTTAACTCCCCAACTAGCGGCATTTTAACCCTTGCTCTGCCTTGCTTTGCAAATGGTGCCCCTTGGCACTATAAGCGTCGCCATACATTCTCACACTCACACTCACACTATGATAAAACTTTTATCAACTTAATTTACCTGCTTGCCAGTTGCCAGCACTGCATTTGCGCCATTTTTACTGCAAGTACTTACTGTGCTACCGCACTTTTCATCACGTGTGTCGCCGTTATTTTACGCATACACACGCCGGTGCTGTTGCTCACTTTAATCAGTGCAGCAATGTTTTCTTTCTCTGTCCTCTACCCTCTTGTACTTGCTCGTCACGAGTTTTAGCTACGTAATTTCCCATGTTAATTTTGATTTTTGAAACTTTTTACTTTAGCTTCATTTTGTTTTTGTTGCTTCCCTGCAATAAATTGTCAACTTTTGTGGTTTTTCGCAGATGTGCGTCCCCTGTTAGGTTTCTTATACTGCCCTTCGCCCCTTGCTGCTTCATCTTCGATGCATCTATTTTCCTATCCACCTTTCTGTAGTTAATCAAGTTGCTGAAAGTTTTGTAATACTCCCGTTTTTTTTCTTTAACGCGGGCTTGTAAGTTTTTAAAAAGTAATAAAAGTATATATTGGAAAAGTAAATGTTGCGGAAAGCAGCTGACACTGAGTGTGGAAAGGTGCATTATGTAAAATTCGAAATTGATGAGATACGTAGATCGATTTTGGTGATTCGATTAATGGAGTTGAAAAACTACACACTTACATACTATTGAGGTACATGTAAATTATTTTTTAATCAATTAAAAAAAGTGTATAAGGCTGGCTTTAAAACTAATAAGCCAATCTACAACTTGAGCTGCATCAAACCTGTCAAGGCTGAGCCGGGCCATGCCTGCCTGAAGCCCAAAATCAACAGAGCTCGGAAGCAGCTCTCAAGTTGGTGTTCTCTCACCCCAGCTCTGGATCGTGGACGTCAATGAACCTTACTGAAAAAACTGGCGAAACGACGTGTGACTTATGGTAAAGGGCTAACAGCGGCCTCGCCTCCCATTCCAGAAATTCGGAACTGGTTTTATTAGCTAGCAATATAAGATCCCTTATGAAACTCTGCCCTCAATAGAAGTTGCTTACCTGAAAGGACCAATTACCAAAAACTGATCCTAGAGGGAAAGTTTTCGTAGAAACATATCTTTGAGGAATTAGTTAGGAAGGACCAGTTGCCTTATATTGCTATAAGAGAGCTATGTAACCTCTCTCCCGAAGTAATATCCTGTCTAAGTATGACTTCATGGTTGCGTCTATAGAGTGCGCAAAACAGGCTGCCTTATTGGTGTCGAACCCATATCTGATTGCACGATGCATTGCGTGTTTTTTTCTGCATACATTCCCTAAAGAGATGAAAGGAGCGAGTATCAAGATCTTGCTCTCATCGGTCAAAGCTTGATGGGAAGTTAAGTAGGTATGCTGCTGCTTTGAGTTCTTAATCAACGCAAATTATAGGCTACCTAACTGCTCTACCGTTTTTAGGCAGAATTGGTTGTCATTAAGGAATTAGGTAGACATATTGCTTAAGCGTGTGACGTCAATAATGCACCTAAATTAGGTCAAGGACTTGTATATGTACCAGGCGGCAGTGACATTGCGCAAAACTGCGTTATTGTCAAGTTGACGAAGAAGGCTACCCTTGAAAAAATTTCACCTAACAGCTAACAGGAAACGGGTGGAAGCGCGACTGACCACTTTTCCTTCATTTTTGGACATATAGCTCTTATGACTGCTCAGCGAAAGTTGGCGAAAACTAGGACATGCGAACTTGCAAGGTCCTTCTGGTTCAGATTGCAAGCCTACAGCTTTCGTTTTTGTGAGGATTCTGACAGACTTAAGGTCAAATCTGATCCTCACTGTTGCCGCTAACTGGACGATGATTAGGTGAAGAACTCTCGGTCCTAACGGTACTGAATGCTGCTTGGCCGCATCTGACATATTTTCTACAGTATTTTGATCCTAACCGATGGAAATATTTTGCATTTTGATCCAGTCATTTGTATTTGTTTAGCTTTCACCAACAACGAAAATGAGAAGTTTAGCTTTCCTTTATTAGGTCTCCCACATGTGCTCTGCTGAGCTGATGTTCTTGTACTCCTAACCTTTGCCTGATAATTTGAGGTCCTACTGCGAGAAAGGGTTCTGGTCTTACAGATCCAGTAGCTGCTTCTTCTCTTGCTAGTCCATCAGCCTCTTCGTTGTCCTGCATACCTGCATTCGTCTTCGTGGAGTGATTTCTCGGCAGTCTATTCGATGTTAACGTGAAGGGACGTCAAGTCCAAAATGACCTCCCGGTGCGCGCCAGACGCTGAGGCTCACTGTACTGAGGGCGCTCCTCTCGGATCATGCCACCGCTCCATATGTAACTGCTTATTTGCCTGACTATAATAGTCTACATCAACCTCAAAAAGTAGGGACTAAACGCATGATTTGGCACCCAGTCTTCTGTAAACCATTTCAATTCTCATACTCTACGTGCATCCTTCATACAATTTTGTGGTCATAACCCATACATATTTTACTTATTGCATATTTCTATCTCTATTTATTACTGTTAAGGCAGTGCCACACAATTGGGTATTTGCCTAAAGTTTGCTGCAAATCGTATCGTACTCGTGTGAATGTAGAAATATTTTTCTTTATCTCAAACGAATCTCCCAACCATTGTACAGCCGACCAGGTGAACAGAAGCTTTTCTGTCTCGCAGTCATGCTGCACTCCTGGCAAGTGGGTTGTCAGAGGGGATAGATAAGCCTTTTCATCCTAGCCCTCTTTGTCTTGGCTTCATGAATCTCTTTGTTGTAGTTGGTTAGGGTTGATGAGTAGTCGCTCCAATTCCCTGCATGTTTTGTCCGGCTGAAGTGTTTCAGCTACTAGAAAGCGCAAAAATGCCTTATGCATTATGATAACATAAAGTTCAAGCCTTTGGCTCTACTTTCTTGGTAGTACATAGGGCTAATTAATGGTCCAAGTTAGTTCTCATGGATCAGCTAAGCTGACTAACCTAAGGATTCATTGAAATCCGCCGTCATCGTAAGTTTTCAGCGTGTGTATGTAAGTATGCGCTAACTCCTCGCATTGTCTAAATAATTATTATTCATGCATTAGTATGTATTTCGCACTTTCTATTCAATCATATTGCACTTTAATATTTTATGTCTTTATCATATCAAAATCCTTTTGACATTTATCCTTTTCAAGCGTAAAACCACTTGCATATGCGCATATGTGAGTGAGTAAAGAGATGAAGGTTTTAAGATTACCATCAGCAACAGCAGCTTTCAAATGTCATTGTAAATATATGAAGCGCTACGTAGCAACATATGGGTTCGCTAATCCAAGCATATTTGTTCGAGCTAATACATTTTTCACAAATCGATGCATTTTTTTTTTGGCAATAAAAATTGGCATTTGATGCAATGTGATGATATGATAAGTCAAACTGAATGAAAAAATTGAATGATTTTCCGAAATGCTGTAACAAAGTGTGCTAAGTGAAAAGGGAAATGGTAATAAGATTATGTCGAAAGTGTTGTTGGAAATGACAGCAACGTTGAACAAAAAGGAACAATGGGAAGATATGAGTGATACCGAAACTATAATGACAGGAGGATGGCAGTTAATGTTAATAAAAGGTGTCGTATTGTTATATGCTGAAGGGATAGGGTCGCGCAATTGAAATGACTGTGGGTACTAAAATACATACATGCATACTTATGTACATACAAGGGGAAATCCATGTCAACTCGACCAAATTGTTGGAATCGACCATTTTCGATTTGGATGACTAAAGGAAAAAAATCATAATTTTTTGTTCGAAAGCTATGCAAAATTTCAAATTTCACAATTTCCGGGATTTGCAAGTTTATTTATTTATAAAAACTATTATAGTCTGACTCTGGTCTCGTTTTAAAGGTGATATATAGGGTTGTAAAGAAAAAAAATATTTTGAAATTAAAAAAATCGTAAAAGCAAAAAGTTACTAAAATACTTGACTAAATTTTTGTATTTAAAAATAGCTGAAACTTTTAAATGGTATTATTTTAAAGATTTTAATTTTTTGAACTCTAAGCAAAGATATGTTAAACAAATTTTATTGTTTGCTGGTTTTTAAGTTTTAAGGTTTGCCATTTTGAGTGAAAGCAAAAACAATTACCTTTTTGCTTTTTCCTACTACGCGTTATCCACAGAATTTATTTAATTTTGCTTTTACGTTTCTTTAAATTTAAAAATTTTATAAGTTTTTTATATATTTTTTTTAATTTTTTTATACAGCCCAAAATATCACCATGAAAACGAGACCTTAACAATTTTTTGTATTTATAAAATTTTTTGAGATATAAAAAAATCAAAAAGGGCCAAGTCCTGGAAGTTTTTTTACCTTCGTTATATTATAAACGAAAAATGATCGATTCCAACTATTGGTCGATTTGGCATGGAGTGACCCATATGCATATGTATGTTTGTCTACTAACTGGCATGCATTCCGCATCATTTGTAACACCGTGTAAAAGTATTTGACTCGATTGCTTGTCTGCACGCGGCAGCGCTTAGATCAAATAAACCGCCAGATTGTCTCACACCATAATGAAGTACTCGTATAAACCAATGCACACATACTTATGTACATACATACAAATGCAACCCATAGAAAATATTTCAATGACATTTATTCAACCAAAGTCCACCGTGACATTGCATTCGAAAATAATATGCGAGCATACAACAACAGCTCTCAGCCCTCTTCTACTTCCCAATTTGCCAAACGACTTCGTAACGGCGTTGTTTCCGACTTGATCTGGTGAACTATTTGTTCGCCGGCGACGTTCGCCTACGACTCGTCGGCGAACTCGCCGTCGGTGGAAAGCACAGTCCGCTGGCGGCCCGCAAAAACGACTCGCCGGTGGGTCGGAAAAACGATACTCAAAAACCTTAACCGAGACACACAAATCCAACTTCAAATTGTGTGCAATATTTATAAAAAAAACTCAAAATTTTCAACTTTTCAATCTAAATAAAAAAATATATAGAACAGTTTTATAGCCGATTAAATTTTAGTGTAATCGAAATTCTAACGAAATCTTTAAGAATATCTCATTTCTGTAACGATTTTTTTACGAATCTTCATAGAAAATTATATATGGAAAAAATTAATTCGATTTGACGTCGCTTCGAGTTCACCCAACCGACTTCGTCGCTCTGTGGCAAATTGGGTTAATACCACCCTGACATTGTGTCTGAGGCTGTTGATGCTGGAGGGTTGCCAATAATTTCCTTTATTTATTTGAATTTTCGAGTGGCACACACACAAACACACATACTTACATACATACACACTCCAGCGCATTCAGATTTTCCCATGAACATGTGTATGTGTAGCTAAATTGAGCCCCGAATTGTGTCAAAATGGGATTTTGAATGGGTTTTATTTCAGCTATTTGCACAAACAGCTTGCGCAAACCTGACTATTGCCTTAGTTCGGATTGTCTTGCGTCACATGTGGCTGTGATTTCATCTCCTTTTGATGTTGCTATTGTTGCTGTTGCTGGTATTGCTTCTGTTATTTCTGTCATGTGCTGTGCGTTAGTGTCGCTTCATTTGCGGTGTGTAGTGGCTTGGCGTACTATAGGCTGCTGTAAGTAGCCACAGTAGGAAATTTTTCACCTCCGATTGGGCGCGAAAAATATTATAAGACTTTATGAGTATGGAGCTGCTTGTAGAACGACACTTCCGGGATGGCTTTTAAACTTTTAAAGCAATGTAAGTCTAATATTGTATGTATGCAAGTAAAATGAACTCGTTTTTCTCTGGATGGTAAGTTTCCTGGGGACACCTTTCTATTAAGTTAGAATAAGCTATATGAAGTAGCAGGCATTTCTATCACCGACTACTCGATCATCGCCATCGAAGTGAGACAACTACGAACTCAAGGGATTTAGGGAAATCCGTCAAGTACTCAAGGGTAATCGTAACAATACTTATAGGAAAGGACAAATCCTAGGGTTACTCTATGAAATCAAGACAATAATTTCCGAAGTCGCAGATCTATGCCAAAGCGCTGAAATCGACCGACGCTTCGTAAACCTACATAACGTAGTTCAAATTTACCCAGATCTATGCGGCATAGTTATTGAAAATTGGACAAATCGAATCTGTGCCATTGTAAAACATTCTGAAGGATTTAATACCGTAAGTGAGCTTCTAAAATAAAAACAATTTGATTAATAAATTACACACAGGTTTCGCTGGAGTCGTTTCTTTAACCGACTTCACAAAAAGGAGAAGGTTATCACTTCGTCGGATTTTAATTTTTTTAATGTATGTTACCGCTTAACTTTGGACCACGTTAATAGATTTCTATAAGTCCGTTTTTAAATTTTTATATGAGAATTGAAGCCGGTTTTGTTTCTTGCCTAAAAACTACTGTTTTTTTTTGAATACATAGATACTTGTGATCCGATATGACTCAAATTCAATTAGGCAATTAATAGGAAAAGCAGAACAAGAAACCTAAGAGCCATTTTATATTGCCATGTAGAGTCTCTCTAACCATGAAAGTATCTTCAGTTTCTCTAATTAAACAAATTTCCAATTCTAAGAGGCTCGACTGTATGTTCGCGTACCCGTATATGAATTGAAGTCTTTTAGCTCTCACCTGGCCAAGATCTGTTAGCAGATCATCTCGTAAGGGCAGATGACTATGACCTTAGACATAGAGTCAGTTCTATTAAAAAAAGTTATTTTTATTTTTGAATATGAATAACCAAACTGCGGAAGATCTGACCTTGGCCAGCCTCTCGGAGTTTTCATGACGCTCGATGCCGCAGTGAATGTGCATCCAGAACGGTTTTAACATATGCCCAAATTTTACGAGTTTTAAAACACTATTTGACAAAATCCCTTTGAATATGGCTCCGATAACCGTTTAGCTGTGTGGAAAGTTGACTATAGATGAACCCTTCAAGTCTTTCTAACAAATGGTAAAAAACAACAGTGGACCATTTGCTCATGCCGATTGATAGTTTGGTTTCGTGTACATAAATACCTACAGTCATTCTGCCAGCCACGTTTTACCAAGTCCAACTTCTCGCTTGTGAAATTTCGATCTTGATTTTGCCGTCAAAGCAGTTTTCTTTTAATATAAATATATATGTATCTCACAATGTATCTATGTATTCATATCTGATGCTTTTCTAGTGAAACTTCTTTGCAATCGGTTGGGTGTAAATGCAAACATTGATTTTAATATTGGGACTAAGGTAAGGCTTAGGAAAAGATTAAAACTAAGATCGATATTACGATTACGAGTAAAAGTAAGATTAAGGGTGAGATTAAGATTAGCATTAAGATTAAAACTAAGATAGAGATTAAGATTAAGAGTAAGATTAAGATAAAGTTATGCTCGAAAATGAGGATAATCAACTTATATGTAAACCTAGTATAAGATTAGTATTAGGATTAGGGTTCGGCTTAGAATTCGGACTTGGATTGGGACTATGATATGGGTTAAGATTAGGATTCGGATTCGGGTTGTTAAATTCACATGAGGAGACGATGTATGCCTGGTGTATGCAAGGTTGTCAATTTCTTACTCGGCCTTCGATGCACGTGCATTGCTCACATACTTTGTATCTATACATATTTACCTACTATGTTGTGCAATTCTGTTGATTTTCCGTGTTTTGCATTGCGCATGAAGTGCTATCGATGGCATTGATAGGATTTGTAAAGGATAAACAAGCGATTAAGTGCCGTTTTAATGTGAAAACTGGAATGTTGAATTTAGAACTGGGAAACGCATGCAAAAATAGCGAATGCAGATGAAAGCGAGTGAAAAAAGATAGACACCATAGGCAGATATGCCTATGGTACTTAACTGGGTGTGTGCAGTGTCCGTTGCCGCAACGCCAGCATAGGGTGGGTGGTTGGGTGTGAAAAAGCAATTGTAAGCAGATATGCTTTGCAATGGTATACGGATTGCAGCCGCAACCAATTGATAGCTGCTGTTGATAGTTTTGATTGATAGCACGTTTAGTGAATGCTTTGTATGAATGTGTGTAAAGTTGTAGTTGCTGTAGTTATTGCTGCCACGGCTGCTAATATTTTTTTCTACATGCCTCTTGTGTGTACTTTAGTAAAGCATTGTAAACGTCCCTCGTATATTAATGGAGAAATGTCAGCTAGTTAGCAGTGACACAAGTTTTGTTGACAAGTTGTCTGTCAATATGCCTGTCAACGGAGTCAACAAACCACAATGTGCTTCGACGCATGTCAATAGATATTTAACAAAAACGCACTCCATCAAGGTTGGGTAAGTGCTTGCAGCTAATTTTGTGGAGTGCAGTTGCATATTGAAAATTGCAAATCTACTTAATTTCGTATCGATACCACCTACATATATGCATTCTTATGAATTGTACTAGCCCATGTGTATGTACTTTACGGTCAGGAATAAGGTACGTAGCTTGGAATTACCAATGCTGAATGTAGTAAACCTACAATTATCTCAACAAGCGTAATAGCTGGGGTCATGCTAGATCCTAAGCTAAGTTGGAAAATAAATATTGAAGAGAGCGTAAAGAAATCTATAATTCCCTATTACTCGCGTAATGGGAAGACTGGAGTCTTAATCCAAAAGTGGTACTCTGGATGTTCGCAGCTATTGTACGGCCGATCTTACGCTATGGTTCCCTGGCATGGACAGCCTTAATGAACAAGTATAATAATGTAAAATTAGGCAGAGTTCAGAGGGCAGCATGCATCGAGACCACGGGGGCGATGACAACTTGGCCTACAGACGCCCTCAATCTTATTATTTCCTATATACCTTCTCATAATGCAGAGAACTGGGAATGTATATGGAAAGAAAGAACGATCGGGCATACCAGTATAACTTCTCGTTTGCCACCTAAGATGAGACTGGCTACCGATTTCATAAGAACTGAAGTAGAGCTTCACATGTCTTTCGGCGTCATTCTTCCGTCGAGCGCTGACTTGGGCGGGGAACTTGATATCGGATACATCATCTGTACACCGATGGCTCCAAAATGGAACCCGGAGTTCAAGTAGGCGTATATTCTGAATCCTTGGGATTAAGAAGATCACTTCATCTGCCCGACTTTGCAAGTTTTTTTCCTGGCAGAAGTATTCCCTATAGCTGAAGGCCGCCGTCTCTTAGCACGTAGTGGTTTTCGTCACGGCGAGCGCGCAGCCATTTTATAAGATAGCCAGACGGCAATTAAAATTGTAACGTTCAATCTTGTCGTCTTAAAAATTATTAATTCTTTCTTTATACTAGTGAATAACATACATTTGCGTAAGCATAAGTAAAATGTAAATAAATTTTAAAAAATACTTCCGCCATATTGGATTTTTGAAACCCGACTGAAGATTTGTAATCAGTGGCCCCATAAACTAGTAAATACAAGTGGTGTACAATAGTTTTGTTCCACTAGATTCTCTATTAAAACCACTGTGCGATGCCTGAAAATAAACTTTTGCGTCGGCCAATGCAAAAACAATGTTGAAAAGCAAAAAACATTTTGCAAAATAAAATTTCTTAGTTTAAGGTTAAAAGACTGAAGAGCAGAACCCACTCTGAACCATAGGCCAAGAACAATAACGCTGTGATATCATATGGAATACTAATACCTATCTTTCGATGCAATGAGCTTTGCTGATAGTCTTACTTCCACCTGTGAGATCTCCTCAAGGATTTCATTAAATGGTTTGTCAAGCGTGCTTAGTCTTCTTGCAACTTCATTTAAGCCATTGGAAGTCCTTATAAGGAGACTTATGTGCGTTTACCGGTATAGGAGAGTCAAAAATTCTTCCTGTTTCACAGGACGAAAGAGTTTCCGCGTTGATGGGAAAAATTAGCTCTGCGATCTCTTAAATATCGCTCAAATGGGCCCGTTGTTACTGTCTTCCTTCTTTTGGGATGTGGTCGAAACTCTCTTTACTAATTCGTCAGTTTTGCAATTCCTTATATTAATTAGATTCTATGAATCTGGGGAGACAATTTTCGAATTGCTTTTGCACTTTTTGAGGCAAAAACATTCATATAATGCTTCAAAAAGTGCGATAGCGATCCGAAAATTGTCGCTAACTGGTTATAGAAACTCCTCGGTGGTATTTTTCGTTCAGAGGAGTACGGAGTTCACTTCCGTTACGCATTGTTTTCATGGGAGTGTAAAGCTTTGATGGCTGCCTGACTGCTACAAAAGATAAAGCTTCCTTTGATCTCTATAGGTTTCTGAGCGAGATTGCGTGCTGCCTCCTGGATGGTCAACACTTTTTCCTGGTACATCGGTGAATCGTTAATTAGCCTAGGATATGGCCAGGAATTCTTTTGATCCATAAAGTGGCTTCTTTGAGTTTTACTATTGCAATAATCAGAAGTAGATGCAGTATCCCATTTAGGCTGTAGGCGTTCGTTAGATAAGGGGGCGCTTACGAAAATTGTGCGCTTCCTTGAATGAATGTTTAAGCCCATTTTTTCAATTATATTCGTAAACAGGCTATAAATCCGTGTTCTTGCAGAAGCATTTCGTATCATCAAATTTATACATATATGAATTTCAACTAGATCGTTCAATAAATACGAATTTTCTAAATAGTTCGACTCCAGCGCCATCTATATGCACCATATTTTTGAAAAATTATCGTATAACATAAAACCAGTCTTCATTATTATTACAGGTTTTCGAAATAACTCAACCCCAGCGCCACCTAGCGAGTTTTTTGGTAATCTATGTTGACCAGTTGCCTAAGGAATAACCTCCGAAAATTCGATTTAAGTTCAACCCGTTGTACCTGCAGGAAATTCTACATTTTTATGCCCAAGATAACAACTCATATTGGTTAGACGAGAGAAATGTCCGCTTCCCTTTTGTGTGTAACACGGGAGCAACAGTGAAGTTTATCCTGCGTTATAGTGGTTTAGTTTTACGTAAAGATACCACACGATCATTATCGCTTCCACCTGCACTTTCGATAACGGAATTTTGCAGGAATATTTGGTCAAAACTTAGTGAGGAGATGAAATCCAGTCGTCGTTGGATCTGTATTCTATTCAGCGAGCCTTCCCTTCGCCCATAGTACATATAGTTCTCGGACAAACGGAGATTCGAATCCTTAAGGTGGTGGGCCTTTTTTGCTATTTACATATGTAAATATGTACACCGGTTGCATTCCAGCGGGCTCCCTTTGCGACTGGATTATTTATAGACCCCCAACCTGACCGATTTCCGGTATGTCCAAAACTACGACTATAGACATTTGCATAGAACTTCCCTATTGAGGAGCTTAATAACATTGCACTTATTTCGGGACGGTGTCCACTGTTTGATATCGTACAGAAACTAAAAATATTGCAAATGTTGAAGGATAATCAAGGGTAAAATTTTAAAAGGACATTTCCAATACCTATTCGTCCTTATGCACCAAAACATTTAATCACTTTTAATTCTACAGAATTTTCTTTTTAATTTGATGCCCATATTTTTGTTCACATTGCACTGATTTTTTTTAGATAATTTTTTGAATTAATCATATCTTTGAACTTCAAAGTCCTTTCCGAAAAATCCTGACAGTCAGAGGAAAAAAACTGAAAACGCAATTTTGCTGTTTTCAGCCCATAGTTTCGCGAATATATTCCTTCTTTTGTGTGTAAAATTTACTTTCGCACGGTGTTTCCTGACAACACAAACATGTTAGCACCAATTACCACAACATGTCAACCATGTAGTAGAACGATTTGAAAAATTAGGAACCTGAAATTAAAAACAACTCCTACTTAAACATTCCTTTATTTGAACAGCATCCCAATTAGATTCGCACTCCATGAGCGGCTATATGCTTTCTTTCATAATGTGCAAGGTCACATTAACTGAACCTAGATTATTTCGTAAGTCAAGGATTTATGATAAAAGTATATTATTGTACGTCAGGCTTTTTTACAAAGGACTTTTAAGTACGCAGTTTTACTATGATTTACCCAAACTACTGTCGCACGTTTTAATCCTTATGCTGGCATATGATATTTAGAAAAAATTTCTATGGGTTTTCAAGTTATTAATAATTAAAAAAAAAAATCACGAACCTTTTAAGTGACCTAGTACAGGTCGTAGAGCTGACCGAGTAACTGTTTTCAAAACTTTTGTAATACCTTCAAAGTCTCAAATTATTCCTAAAATCATTTTTGCAAGACTTCCGGCACTAAGCAATTTTTAGCTCGGATATTTTTTAACTAATTTTGAATCTGAATAAAACATTCTATTCGAAGTAATTACTAGAAGAAACTATTTTGCTTTGTAATTTTGGCAAAAAATGTTGTAGTAGTTGAAAAAATAACAAAAATTGGTGTCAATTTCTGTTTTATTCTTCTTTCAAAGGCCATATAAAAACTTAAAACTCCGTACAAAATAACCGAGCTAAAAATTGCATAGTGCGGGAAGTCATGTAAAAATATTTTTTTTTTTTTTTAAGATTAAATCGAAAATTTGAGGGTGTTATCAAAATTTTAAGCGCTGTTGAATATTTTACTATATGAAAATTTTTTCAAAATCTTTTACTTCACAAGGATCAGTTGACGTGGCCTTACTCTACCTAGTTTCACACAATAGATGCAAGTACAAAAGCACACTCCCTTTCACACACATCAGTGTGCATCCATTTTTATTAACTTGTATTGAAAGCATATTTTGTGTGCTATTTTCCCCATTCCCAATTTATTGCGCGCACAAAAGCTATAACAATTACAACAACAACTAACAACTACAAGCAAAACAAAAACAAAAAATTTTTTTTTGTTGCCACAAAATTGATTGCATTGCCCATAAAAATTGCACTAAACAAGCGAATGAGTTGCATATAAAAAAGGGCTACAAATTTAGTTGCAGCAACATTGGTCGCAGAAACACACACACACATATGTACATACACCGACTCACGCACAACCAAAACGGCATTGGTCATTCGTCCACGCCCACTTACCGATTTTTTCAATTTTGTGCCCATCAATAACCGTTTGTAGCTGTTGTGCGCAGGCAAACCAATACATATACTAGGCGACAAATGAAAGTATACACCTTTTTCTAATATAATNAGTCATCACCTTCGTCGTCCGTGCTGTCTTCGCTTTTATCTTGCTTCAATTCAGCCCCACTCCGTGTTTTCATTCCTTATTCGGCTGCGCCATGTGTTATTCCGTTTAAGTGCAGTACAAGACTGTTTTGTTTATTTCAATTAAAGTGACAGTGATGTCAACGTAAAGTAAGTTACATGTATGTGTGTAGGGGATGCCATAGTTTACATATATATAACATAATATACACAATTAGTTTCGTGAAAAAAATTTTTGCAATAATTATTTCTAAAAATATTGTTAATTCAATAATATAAACTATATAAATCAACGTTTCACTTTTTATATTTACAATAGCTGGCGCTGATTTTTTGAAATTTTGTTGCTAACGGTCTCCCGCATTTTATTTCATAGGAAATTCATGCTTATATAGAGAAAAGTGCAAAACTCCATCACTAACAAAATTCTCAAAAATCAAGGGATTTTGTAGGCGTTTGAAACGTGCACTTCATTAGACTAAGATTGAATGGGTTACAAAACTGCATTATCAAAAATTTTCTAGAAATTCTGAATAAAAAGTTAAACATTTTTAAGAAATTTTTTTGAAGTTTTGTGAACTTTGTACAAAGTGTGAAACTTTGATTTATTTAGTTTATATCATAGAATGAACTATTTTTTAATAAATAATTAATACAAAAAATTTTTCATTAAAATATTTGTGAATATTATATTAGCACAAGGTGCACCTTGTACATGTACACTTTCATTTGTCGCCCAGTGTATACAACACTCTTACACACAACACAATACATTCATGTGGACTTTGCTGCAACTATTAAGCACCATTTTTTATGACTGCCGCTATTATTAACATTGTTTTTTGTTTTTATCTGAGCCACTCTTGTAGTTGATGTTGTGCTCTTGTTATTGTTAACGCGTATGTATGCCCATCAATATTGGTGGAGCTTTCGTCGCCTCTCGAAGGCTTTAACTCTGTACACTTCTTCCGCCCCTCCAACAACTTTTCTCATCTTCAGCTGAATTTTTACTCCTTTTATGTGCTGGTTTTCACTTTTATCACTGCTGTTGTTGTTACATACATTTTTGCCGTTGTTTTTCCTTTCCTTTTGCCCCTACTTGAATTGTTTTACTGTCGATTGCTTTTCTTGCGGCTTTATTAGTACTCTTACATGACCTCGTAAGCGTTACGTGCTATGAATTTTCAATTTAATTTGCAATTTCGAATTGTTGTCTATTCGAACTATTTATTTCTTTTCGTCGGCAAGTGAGTGTATACAAATTTGTACATACGTACATATGCAGGTGTGTATAGTATATATGAGTGCATGCATTAAAGCAGTAGAAGGCAGAATATCTCTTCGGTGATGCAGCTGCAGGTGTATCTCTGCAGGAGTATTGCTTATAAGGGGCGGCGGCGTTCCTATTAGTAAAAAGCGTTGGATCTCTCGAAAATTGCAATAAAAATGCATTTAGCAACTGAATGGCTGATTTATTCCCTTTTTTCAGCTCTAACTTTTAATGACTGCCAGATAAATAGCTGGTGAAGTGGCCGAAGAGCGCAGTGGTTGAGCGGATTTGGTAATTTGCTTAGCTTTTGATGGCCGTTGTAATGTTTGGTTGCTAAATTGGCCCTTGGTTTTTGACAATAAACTATCATTTATAGCTAGAACGTGCTGTGTTTTACTGATAGCTGAATAAATTACCGCATTGAGGTTGGTTAGCTAACGCGATTCAAGTTTTATCTCTTTATTAGATAATCCTAGTAGTAGTAGTAGCTGCAAGAGAAAACTTGAATAGTAGGGTAAGTAAAATAAGTCTGAAGGAAATACGTGAAAACATCGCATATTGACCTTGCCACACGCTGCCGACCCTTGCATACGATTTACAGATATATTTATGTGCACCTAAAATGTTAGGACCCTAGGAAGAGTGCGTCTTCTTTGGGAAGCTGCTGTCACAACGGACACCTGAACAATTTCTCAACTAGCTGTCAATCTGCTGCTTAAATAAGTAACACTGGATTCAAGCCCAAAATACAATAGCGCAGTGGCAGTGGCAGTGGCAGTTTTTCGAAATCAGCTGTTTTTTAGAAAGTGTGGTATCCAATGAATCGACTCACAATATAGCAGTGGCAGCTGGCAGTACTGCTCAGTTTAGCCCAAATTCTAAATTCTCTGCCACTGCCTTCATTGCAGCAAACTTCGCAAGCTGAATTTGATATAAATACAATGGAGCCAACTTTTGTGCATGTCACTGAAGCCTAAAAGACAACAACAAAAATTTAAACAAACAAAAGACAATGTCAAAAAAAGCTGTCACTGACACGCCGTATTGTATTTGCTGCGGCAGTGACTGCCAATATTAGCAGCAACAGCTGATTTTAAAAACTGTCACTGCCACTGCAACTGCGCTATTGTATTTTGGCCTATACTGAGCAGTGGAACTCAGCCCGCAATCTATTCTCACCACAGAGGGGTGATGGAGATGGAGATGGGCTACTACCCATGGAGAAACAAGTGGTAGTGATAAAGAGTGCCTGCAATAGAGTAAGGCCACCCTTTTAGCCATTTAAAATGACCAGTGATTTCCAAAGTGGTGGATCCCCAGGGGTCCACGGGAGACTCCACGGGCGTCTAGGTTGGCGTGAAGAAATGTGCCTTCACAAGTTGTAAGTTTGGTCCAGGAAAATGTATCGTAATGTATTCGATACATTAAAGCAACATCGAGCGCACATTGAGTAACCATTTTATTTATGCTCTAAATTTGATGCGCTGCACAGTGGTCTGGAATTTTAATCTAGGAGGACAAAACTATTTGCTCAAAGACGCCTTGACATAATTTTACACCACTTTGTTCCTATATGTTTTTGGGGTCCATGCGTACGAATCTCAAGTTAGATTTCAAAAATTAAAAATGACGGCTCCAATATGGCGAGCACAAAAATGAAAAAATCGGTAAACTTTATTAAAATAGGGTAATTTGTTTTTTTTTTTTGATCGCTGATTACGATTCTGGAATCTAAATATAGTTAAAAAAGATGTCTTCTTAGTTATTGCTCGTATTGAAATAACTTATCGAAATTGCTTTAATAGAGTAACTAAATAGTAAAAGATTCCATCTTGCAGATAAACTGTTAATCTAAAAAATCTTCAAGCGTCTTAAGTTGCTCAGTCATCATTAGATTTACGTTATATTCACCTTTTCCGCGCATTATTTCTCGTTCTGCTCTTTACAATGACTCAGCATTAAATGCCATAACCAGTTTGCGAAAAGGTTATTAGTATTTTGGGAAGCATTGAATAGTGCTCACTTAAAATTTAGCCGAAAAATTAGCGAACTAACCGCTTTGCTCATTTTCTACCAGCAATAGTAAAGAGAATAAAATTATTTATGACAAAGTAAAAAATAAGCGTCACTAAATAAATGAAATACCGAAGCAAAATGATAAACGATTGAATGAACTGAAAGTTGTGCCACTTCAAGTTTGCCTGCAGCGTCGCGCAGCTACTGTGGTCAATGACATTAGACGGTTGAAACAGAGCACGGGAAGACACGTAAGAAGTAATGCACATTTGGACATACAATGCAGGTACATACATATGTATTTGGAAGTGATATTAAAGAAGAGAGAACTTCCTCCTTTTTTCTTGAAGTCGGTTAAAAATATAGTACTTATGTGAGTTGAGTAAATGTTGAATTTTTACGCAATTTTCGGGAATTAAGCAGCCGTAACTTTGAGCATACTTTTTTGTTTATTACTTTTTTTGTTTATCCATTTTTTAAATGCGTCTTCGTTTTGCGTTTTGAGCAAAACAGTTTAATTTACCTGTCCACATTCAGTCGAGCACTAGTCTATACATATATGTATATACTCATACAAACATACAACATGACCCTGTACGCTTTTGGGATCTTGTCGCTTTTAACAACGACAGAGACGAGCCTCTCCGCTCGATGACGCTTAGCATGTCGTTGCACTCTACACGCCAGGTTTACCTTACGAAGTTAAGCGAGAAGTTTGACAACTTTCGATTTGTTATTACTGCTACTAAGTAGTTAGTCCAGTTTCTTAGAAATTTTGCATACTTTATTTTATTTGGTTTCACGCCTTTTACTTTTTGACAATGAAGGGCTGAAGTTTCGGAAATTTACAACAACCTTGAAATGCTCATCTCAGCTGAGAGTGAAGTGGAATTTTTCGTTTCGCTAAAATGTAAATTTAATTAAATAAAATGAAAGGAGGAAGTAATAAGTATGGAAAATAGCATCAAATAAAAATATGTGGATGAATTTCATGTCCACGAGCCACAGTTGTAATTATGAGCATGCCAGAATACAGGACGGACATATGTACATACATAACTTTCACTTCAATAAAATAATCTTACTTAGGCTACACACCTTGTCACGGCTATTATACCACCAATGATAACCTACGACGTGTTAGTTTGGTGGGGAGTACTAGATAACCAATACAACATCAGGAAATTTAGCAGGTAGTTTATGCAGTTGTTAAAGGAAAATTTAAGTCGTGTCCTTCTGATGCGTTTAATGTTGTCCTGCATCAACTGCCTATAGAGCTCCACATTTACAAAAAAAATTATAAATCGGAAGACTCTAAGAGTCAGGCTGCTGGAGCGCGCTGCAGCACGTCATCATAGTGATATTGTTGACAAGTTTATCGAATCAGGGAAACAACCAGACTATATACCTCTTACGATGGATTTCAGGAAAAGGCAGACAGGTAGCCGACGAGATTTCAACTGACGAGTCAAAAACGGGGTGTTTCTGTGTTGTTGAATATCTCTGTCTCGTTCCGACTGCCGAGCTTTGTAAGTATCTTCCAAGCGGAAGTGTCTGGGAAAAAGGAGGGCTGACAAGCATTCGAGAGAAACTGTGAAGGAGCACGAAAAGCATACATATCCTCAGGGGGCCAAGCGGCGCTTCTCGCACTTACCTGATCGGTAACAAAGTCTAGTAAGAGGTCGCAAATCCGCGTTAAGCTCGACAGACAAGTCAATAGATATCTCTCTAACTGGATCTTGAGCAAGTGTTTAGGCGACGCTTCTACCGACCAACCAAATTTTTTTTGATTTACTTGAGCCATCAAATACAAAGAAGAATTTTCCGAATGGTACCGTGGAAGGTTTAGTTGGGTCAAAATCTAATACTAACGGTTTGTGGTTAGGGTTTCTATGTTTCCTCCTTTTTAAAAATGTTGTATGACGGAACGAAATATAATACGGAAGAACGAAATATAATTCGAAATTTAAGAGTATAAGAAAGCATACATCTCAAAAAGAAGTTAACAACTACACTGAGGGAAATAATGCATAGTAAAAATGAATACTTTATATTTGATTATCGTTTAAAAATGTTCGTATTTAAAAATAATATTGTCATACAAAATATATTATGCACGTATTTGACTGTTAACATCTGAGTATATATATGCATGTACATACGCACTCCAAGCATGCAGAGCGCCGCTCTGAGAGCGGTGACAACACACACATCCATACATAGTACAAGTTTATCCGTATGGTGTTGATGGATATTCAACATTTGAAAGCAAATTTATATGCCTGGGTGTAGCTGAGTGCGCAAAGATGCTTGCCACAAGTTGTTGATATCCGGAGATGGTCAGGTTCGAATTCCACTGCAGGCAAAACACGCAAATTATTATTTTTTTTTTGTTTTTGTCTTGATTATTCACTTCCGTGGATGCTTTTTCAGTACGAACGCGGTCATTTTAATATGCGCGTAATTCAATTGAATACTTACCAATATACAGTACTTTCGTTGACGTTTACAGTAAGATCAATTACGTTTCTATTTGATTTTAATATTTTTTTCCCTCAGTGTATTTCCAAAAGAAAAAAGTAATAGAAAGTGAAAATTTTTGAAAAAAGAAGAAATTATACACAAAGCAGACACTTTTATCGCATTAAATAAAAAAAGAAATGTGTTTCGTATCGGCACGTTTATTTTTCAGAATGCATATGTGTATATGTACATTAGGCCGTACCACAAAAAAAAGTTCGTCGTATACTCCTGAGTCCAAAGTTTTTGCGAGCAAATTATTACATTTTCCGTCATATCTTCATCATTGATATATGGGTTTTCTTCTCTCGAGAAGACAGTTTTTTTTGTTCCAAAGTTAATAACCTTAAGTAGCCCGTTCTACTACTTACATATCAGACCTCAGTTCCTACCATCCTAATGTCAGTAAATTAACGCTCGCCAAAAATCCGAGGAAGTATTTCGGTTCGAAAGAAATTTTAATTTATTTTTTTTTTTATTGGCCGAACGTAGGGGGTCGCCTTTTGTCATTTTCCGTGATATCTTCGGTATTGGCAGTCGGATCTTCAAGTATGATATAGCAATGTTTGTGTACCAAATTTCGTTGAGCTCAGGTCCACCGTCAGCTCTTATAACACTAACTTACCACCCTAACGTCAGTCAATTAAACCGATCCAAAAATCATTATGCTTTTACTCTGGCAAGTTCTTTTTTTGTATTTTTCCTAAATTGCCTTGCAAAAATACCTTAGACTCAGGGGTGTACGGCGAACTTTTCTATGCTTGCTTGTACGGTGTTACGGTCTAATGTATGTATGTATGTTCATATGTGTATTTCTGTATCTGTGTTTGAACGTTTACGCTTGTGTGCCTGGTAAAAATTTACAATGCAACCATACTGACTTTTGAACCCATAGGCATTCTTAAGCACGTGCCGTAACTTTTCGCCTAATGCCTCTCTGTTTTCTTTCAACTTTTACAAATTCACAAGGAGGAACCGTTAGAATGGAGCGAGCAAATTTTTTTCGTTGCACTTTGCGTTGGATATTTTGTTTCTGTTAAATGTTGCTAACATTTACAAATTCTCCGCTGGTCCCTTTTGGCCGCCTGCTGTTTTGGCTGTAGTGTTTTGTGGTATGCTAGACTCCGTGTTCAAAGTGTTATCACCTCCTGCAATGTGGTTTTATTCTTCTTCTTTTGTTTGAACTTTCGCAACAATTTTTCTGTTGATATATGCTGTGCGCACGTTCTTCGTAAATTTTTTTTTATGAATCTCTAGATATCCATGTGGAATTTATTATTGTCTTTGCTGGCATAAAAGGCAAAATCGAAGCAAGAACCATTTTTAAATTGTGAAATGGTATGTAAAAGATTTTAGTTTGAAGTTTGGAATAGTTTCACAGCCAATAAAGGCATTGGATTGTTTTTAGCAGATATGCTTCTACATACATATGTACATACCTACATATGTATTTAAAAATATTGATGCCCTTTTTTGGGTGTGCGCATAAAAGGTAAATATCGAGACCATAATAAAGGATGAAACTATCTTTTAAGATGGAAATTCTTAAGTGAAGGATTGTCATTCTATCAATCAACACAGATACTTTTACCCAACAATATTGCAGAGGGTGACGAAATAATTCACTTTGAGCGAGGAAAGGTTGCGAAGGCATTTAATAGATTTTCACTGCGGAAACCAAAGATGGTCTAATATGTATTACAGAAATATGTTGTTCTCAAGTGGCATTTTTGGCTTCGTCGCCTAAAAGATTCAAGGAAACTTTACTTGAAAATAATCATTCAAGTTTGGTTTAATGGGAAATGAGAAAGCACTTATTACTTAAAAAAAAATTTGGAAGAGAGAAAAACGGATTTAACAGATTTCGATCTTTTATTTAAACGTGAAAAAAAAATGTCTATGATTTAGCTTAATTTCCAAGGTATAAAAAGTGACATTATAAAAAATTCGAGAAGATTCGTATTTTGATGTTTTTTAACTATCTTAAACGAATTAACGACTCCACTGATTTGTAGAAAGAACTAAAAGAAGAAGAAATTAAAAAAAATAGGGTTGCTAGATATCTGAAAATTGCAAATTATTCAAACGCTCAACAGCATACTTTAATCTATACTATACTTAAACAAAACCCGTTTGAAGAGATTTAAAAACAATAACAACAAAAAGTAACAATTACGTTGCGTTCACACTACAAAATGCATGCTTATTTAATATCACAATATGGGTACCAAACGAAAGGCGTTTGAACAGGCTTCAACATTTAAGAATTTTTTTTTTAAATTTTTGGGTACACAATTTTATAATCCATTCAATTCTACCTTATAATAAAATTATAGTTAAAAAACTAAAAATACGCTTTTATTGCATCAAGAACTAAAAAGTACAATATATTTTCAGAAATATTAAGTACACGGAAATAATATAATAATTATTAACTAATTAAATTACACTGTGCGGCAGCAGGCTGGGGAAATAATAAAAGTCTGGATTATATATAAGAAAGTAATTTCTCAGTTTTCTCAAATTAGCGATTTTAAGAGTTTTTTTTAATTTGAAAATGGTGGTCGCAGAGCAATTAAAAGTAATTAAAATGCAAATATTTATACCATCAAAAGGAATCTGAAACTGCCATATAACTTTTACCAAAAGGCGTTTATTTTTACCAAAAACGCCGCGGCTGCTGGGTGCACTTTGGTGCAAATAAACATGAAGAAACGTTGTTGAAAAGCTTTGTCTGCACTATTCCTTAATGTTGCTTCAATATGTTTTACATTAAAGAGCACTCTAATGGCATGAATGGGTAGTCATGGAATAAACTAGTAGAGAAAAAATATATAACGGTAAAAATGGCACATACATGCATATATGAAAGAATGTACACAGGCGACGCTTCTAGCCATTGTGTGTGACAACTTTAAGTTATCGATGCAATTTTTATACCCGAGCGCACTTGTGCACAAGGGTATATTAATTTTGTTCACATAACGGTTGTTTGTAACAGCCAAAACGAATCGAGATAGATATAGACAAATGTATACATAAATGATCAG